>NC_056741.1:1088954543-1089249543 GCF_019279795.1 Protopterus annectens
GCATTAACCCTAAAAAATTGGTGGTGATGGGAGGTATTGGCAGATGATATTTATTTTTTGACATTTGATTACTAGGAGAGTTCAGCTGGGTAAGAGCCTATTTTCAGCAGAGGCCCAGAAAGCAAAGTTCCCAAGTATTAAAAAACATTTAAAGAACAATAATTTTGCAGTCTTTTAATACATATGCTATCTACAGTTTAATTATACCAAGTTAGACTTGATATGAAAACATTGGTTAAGAATAGATGCAAGTTATATAGTGATGATTTAATAGAGAAATTTTACCCAGTTTATAGAAAAATTAAAGTTAAGTTAATATAATATAAAAATGAATTGTAGTATGAAGTGAGAGAAAAGCAGACTCTGCATATTTAGAGACAAAGTTAGAGGAGAGAAATTGATGGAAAGAAAGGAAGTGAGAGTACGGAAGTGTAAGATATGAATATGTATTTGCTCGCATTTAGGGGGTATTTTATCTTTGTGTTGAGCAAGAACACCCAGCTTTTGGCTAGCAAGTCTTTCAGAATAGTTTTGAAGGATGGGAGGGAGGGTATTGACTTGATGGATACAGGTAAGGAGTTCTGGGTCTTAGCAACATGGTACGAGTATGGACAATGCACAGTAGATTTGATAAGTTTGTGGTCATTGGATCATAATGTCCAACTGAGAACATAGTTATGTAGAATGTTATGAAGAGCTGGACAAGCAGATGGATGCTAGATAATTTCATGTAATAAGCTGTGTATGTTTGATGGGGGTAGTTCTAACCAGTTTAGGCATTACAGTTGTCTGTTCTGAAAGGGGTATTTCCTACAAATTTAGCAACTGTATTATAACTTTGTTCAGGTTTTTATTTTTGTGATGGTTGGAGGTTAAGTATGGGAGTGCCATAAGGAAGTGTGGGGAGTAGATAAGTAATGGCAAGTGTGTAGTTTTAATTGTGTTGGTGAGAAAGAACTTTCATTCATAGCAGGTTGGATTTGGAACTGATCCTCGCTAAATTATCTGACTCATTTCACTAGACTTCAGAGAGATCTTTTGAAAGCTCTGGGAGAGGCCCTCCAAGGTTCAGTAGCTGAAGGGTTATCAGAGAAGATTTCTGCTCAGCTCTCCACCTTAAATTCAAATAAGATCCGGAACTTACTCAAGGTTCTTTTTAGTTCTGAAGAAAATGGGACTGGAGACCCATCTTGGATCTTAGCAAATGAAACAAATCAGTAAGAAAGTCAGTTCCGGATGGTAACACTGCAGTCAATACTCCCTTTTCTGGGACAAGACAATTGGGTGTGCTCTATAGACCTCCAGGATGCGTACTACCATATAAAAATGGACAGCCAGTCAAGGAGTCATTTGCACTTCTGCCTGAGAGCCAGTCATTACCAGTTCCGTACTCTGCTCTTTGGTCTCACTGCAACCTTCAGTGTGTTCACCAAGTGTATGGCAGTAGTAGCGGCTCACTTGAGACACCTGGGATTCAGTGTTTCCATACCTAGATGACTGACTCCTGACCGCCACCATGAAGCATCCCTATTGAAAGTGAAACACCATCTTGCATCTTTGCTGTCACCTAGGAATCACAATAAACTGCAAAAAACTGCCTTGTTGCCATCTCAGCATATAATTTTTATTGGAGTAGATCTTGATACAACAAAAATTATGGCAGAACTTCCATCCGAAAGGGTTCAAGTCCTACGACGTCAGGTCCTAAACCTACTTTCCAAGAAAAAAGTACAAGCAAGAACAGCCCTGAAAGTCTTGGAGACCATGTCAGCAGCAATAACTATGATTCCATTAGCATGTCTGCATATGAGAATTCTGCAGTGGCTACTGTTAGTCCATGCAGGAACTACCCATGTCCCACCAAATTATGATAACAGAATCATGCAAGACCTTCATTGGTGGCTTCACTCCACTCGTGTGACATTAGGTCGACCCTTTGTTCTTCACAGCCATTAGCCACAGTGACCACAGATGCTTTCCAGATAGGGTGGGGGCACATTATGTGGGAAGGACAGTCCAAGGCACTTGGCAGGATCATGAGGCCCATTTGCACATCAATATCCTAGACATGAGAGTGGTGCTTTTAGTCTTGCAAGTATTCCAAGACTCTTGTCTGCTAGGAACTATTGCAGTACAGACAGACAACATGTCAGTTGTCTGGTACATAAATAAGGAAGAACCAGGTCTTACCCCTTTTGTCGGGAGGCCCTGAGAGTATGGCAGTGGGAGACCTCCTCTCACCGCTTTCTGATAGCGACACACATCCCAGGGAAATCCAGTGTAATAGCGGACAGACTCAGCAGAGTAATTCTGATGCCTCATAAGTGGTCCCTAAAACAAAAAGTAGCGGAAAAGTTTTTCCGCAAATGGGGCCAGCCCTGCTGCGACCTGTTTTCCACATTCATGAATGGCAAATGCAGCAGATACTTTGCCCTTATCCCCCCTCCGGGGGAGTCACCAAGGGATCCACTTGTACACAATTGGCCCTCTGGTCTCCTCTATGCTTTTCCTCCCTTTCCATTAATACCCAAAGTTCTCCAGAAAACCAGTTCCTTGGGAAGGAACTTGATACTAGTTGCCCCATAATGGCCTCATCAAATTTGATTCACCTTCCTTTGACCTCATCTCCAGGAGGAGCCGTGGATTCTGGACCCAGTTTCAGACCTCCTGACTCGTGCATCAGGAACACCTCCACCACTCCCTTCAAACCCTCAAATTGACAGCTCGGCTGCTTTGATTCTAAACATAGCCAGGCCCCCCTTACCTTTCTCCATCAGTAAAACGTATCCTGATCTTGTCTCATAAGGCTTCAATGAGAAAGTTATTTATAAGTAAATGGAAAAGATTTTCTTCATGGGCCTTGAATAATCATATTGATCCCTTTCTGCCCCAATAGCTTCCATTCTTGAATTCTTAACAAAGCTATTTAATGAAGGTGCAGCTGCAGCTTCTATTAGAGTTCAGTTAGCAATGATATCTAATTTCCATCTAGGTGAATCAGGCCCCAATGTGATGAGCCACAGACTTTCCAAGGTGTTTCTTGAAGGTGCTAGACCAACCATCAAAGCCCCTCCAGCACCATCTTGAATTTTGTCTTATTCCATTTGATTCTTCCCCCATTCAAACCTGCATCATCCTGCAATCTCAAGTATTTGACTTGGAAGACTATTCTTTTGATAGCCATTACTTCTCCTAGAAGAATTTCAGAGCTACAAGCATTTATCAATAAAGCCCCCATACATGCTTTTCCACAAAGACAGAGTATGCCTATGAACAAACCCATCCTTTCTACCCAAAGTATGCTCAAAATCTAACTTGAACCAATCCATAGAACTACCATTTTTCCCCAACTATGGCAACAAGGCAGAATGTATGCTACACCAACTGGATGTACATAGACAATTACATTTCTACTTACATAGGACAAAGGACTTAAGAACATCTGACTAATTATTTGTATCCTTTTCAGACTCAGAGAGGTGCTGCCGTGTCTAAAGTCACACTTTCGAAATGGCTATCAGATTGTATTACCTTTACTTACCATTCTCGAAACAAAGAACTTTCCCATAAAGTAAAAGGTCATTCTACAAGAGCCATTGCAACCTCTTCTGCCTTTTTGGGGTGTGATTACCAACTGATACCATTTGTGCTGCAGCAACATGGGCAAGGCCTCGCACTTTTATCTCTCATTACAAAGTGGATTTGGTCTCCAGGAATAGGGCTTCCTTTGGGTCCACTGTTCTGAAGAATATTCTCCCTTGAGCCACCCAAGAAAGATGGTGCTAAGACGCTGTCCCAAAGCATGAAGGTGAGCTAGCACATCACATAAAGAAGCTATGTACACACCATAACATTCCATGTGTGTTCATCTCGCCTTCATTTTTACATCCCACCCTCCTTGTCCCAGCTCTTTGCTCCTGGAAGACTAAGCCAATGATGAAGCTCAGTGAAACATTTTCCAGTGCTCCAAAAGAAAAGCTTGAGAGACAGAAAAAGCACAGAAGCTGAATAGAAGAACCAGGAGTATGTTGGACTTGAACCAGAGTGTTGGAAGATGGAAATGAACAGGAAGAAAACCAGTACCACTGAAATTAGTGAATAAATGGGAGACATTTGTGA
Source organism: Protopterus annectens (assembly GCF_019279795.1). NCBI lineage: Eukaryota > Metazoa > Chordata > Ceratodontiformes > Protopteridae > Protopterus > Protopterus annectens. The sequence goes on from NC_056741.1 coordinate 1,088,958,663, forward strand.
AATATGGTTTTGCAAGAAAAAAATGCCAGAAAAAAGACTGCACTTTAGTTGATTTTGCTAAACTTGTAGGTGGACTATAAAGCCTATATTCCATTTTGTAATTAGTGTTTAGAAGGACACTAAAAGGAAAATAACTTTTTTTGTTCTTAGTATTTGATTAAAGCATTTTGATATAAATTGCAGTTTGTATATAGTAAAGCAGTTTTGTGTTTGTGCAGTCAGGAGTATTTTAAATGTGAGGGAGTCTTCAGTAACTGTTGCATGTGTTGAAGATATTAAAAGTCAATAAGCCCCAGGATTCAATAAACCCTACATGGTCATTTTCCACAGTGTGCACTTTGCAGACACTTTTGGATTCAGTAAGTGGATTGTAGAGGGGCACACCCCAGCACAAACAAGGTATCACCGTGGCATGTTAATTACAGTATAAGCAGCTGAATTGCATGCTAATTAACCAATCCAACACAGTGGAGCTATTCAACAAGCTATAAAGCATCCGTGTAGACTCCACGCTGTTTTTTCCTGCAAATTCCAAAACTTTTGGAATACATCCATGGAAAGGAGCCTATACAGACAGAATGTTAGGAGCTGTTGCCTTAATCAGTACGTAGTACGTATGTGCCACAGGCTGAAGCTAATGCTGCTACTGCTAATAGGCCTAAGCCAAGAAGGAGAAGAGTTTTCAGCCCCCATTTAACTTATCACAACCTACTTAATGTGAAAATTGTAGAACACTACAGAGTGGACAGGGAGACACTACAAGTACTCTGTGACCTCTACCATCCTCAACTCAGAGCTAGAGCCAACCGAGGGGAACCCATCCAAGTGGACACAAAGGTATATGTATCCCTTAGAATCTTAGCTATAGATACCTTCCAGATACAAACAGGGATATTCTGGGGGTGTCACAGGCATCACCATCCAGGATCCTCCACCAATTCCTGAATGCTATGCAACAACATGCCAGTCACCACATATATTTTCCCTGTAGTTCTAAGGAGAGGGCCAGAAATATGCACTTCTACCATGTAGTACACTACCCTGAAGTACTGGGTGCTATACATTGCACGCACATAGAAATGACGGCAACACCCAGGAAACAGGGTAGGCTGTACATTAACAGAAAGGATTACCACTATCAGCTGACAAGTCATGTGTAATGCCAAGGGTATCATCTTGAACATGTGTGCTGGCAGTTAGCATTACTCACATGTTTGGCACACCTCTTAACTGTACCAGATGTTTGTTAGGGGGGGGGTATCCCATAGGGTCATTTACTGCGGGATACAGGCTATGCACTGGAACTATGGCTGATGACACCTAACAGAAATGTACATACACCCATAATGAGGCACATGCTCAAACCAGAAATATCATAGACCATGTGTTTGGGCTGCTGAAGTCACAGTTCGGTACCTAGATACATCTGGTGGAGCCCTGCAGTACAATCCACTGACATGTAAAGAAATATTCACAGTATGTGCCATGCTACACAGTATAATCCTGAGGAAATGGCTTCAGCAGGAGGAGGGGCACATATCCCACCACCAGTGCCCCAGTCAACATAGCCACAAGTAGATCAGGAGTCAGAGGGGGAACCACCAGCTGCTGTAGGTGTAGGTGTAGGTGTAGGCAGATGTAGGCATGCTCAGTATGCCCTTGCATTGGCTAACAGTGCATGGCACATTCACTCACCACCTGGGGGCTAGAACCTTCCTCCTACTCACATACATATAAGTAACATTGATGCCAATCAACTCATAAAACCTTTACATCCCCATATATTGCCTGTGTACTGCTTGCATCAGACAAGAGTCAGCCCTGTATTACAACAGTGTCAACTGCTGCATTTACAAGGTAAGTCTCGAACCTGAAGTGTATTGTGTAATAATACGAATAAGTGGTATATCCTTGTATCACACTAATTGGTGCTGTAAGAGTAAAAGGTGGGCGATTGGTACAGTAATGATCCTAATGTCTGACAGCAGAGACTTGTGTCACTTATATGTGTTCATTATTAAGTAGTAGGCCTCAGACATCCAAGGTTCACACACCCTCAAATGTAATGATGGTCACTGCATGGCCCAGTTCAGCACCATACATTTGTGATGAAAATCATTAAAGAGAAAAGTTAGAAAGTAATGATACACGTTGCAGTTTCTAACTTCACAATCCTCACAAGACCATTCACAATAAAGTTAGGAAATTTTAATGCTATCCATTGTGTAACTTTCTAAGGCCAATATAAGTCAATTGTAAAATTATCAGTTCAGCAGCACAAATGTAGATATACTAAGCACTGTAAGTCAGCTATGACCCTGAGCATCAGCCACGAAGCTTGTATCCCTGAATCCAAAAGATAGAAAACTGGGATATGGCACAATTATCACTTGCACAGGGTGTTGTGTGGGAGCAGAAGGCCTAGGCTGACACAAAAGGTTGGTATGTCTGAGTAAGAAAGAGAAGCAGGCAGACATCTGGATAAACCAGTAAATGACCAGTGAGACAAAATGAGTTTTAAGCTGCATGGCTGAATCATAACTGTTTGTGTATCTGTAGAGTTCCTCCAGGTGAAATTTGTGTGTGACAGTCTGCATGGACATAACCAAGGTCTGTGCTGGCTGTACGTCTTGGTATGTCAGGTGTGAGCCATGCAAGGTGGTTCATCATTGTCATCCCTGACCATGAGAACTGGCTGTGCCAGGAGTTGCCTGCCATGTGCATGCCCACAGTCAAATGCACTGCTGCTACCTGAACTTGACTGATATCTGATGGATGAGCTCCCTTCACAGGGATGCCCTGGACCACAATCCCATGGCCTGCCGTGTCAAGGTACAAACAGCACACTCACTGATGGTGGAGTGGAAGTACTGCCACTATGGGAGCATGATCAGGCATGGCCAAGTTGGCTGACAGCAGATGATGTGGCTGACCCATGCCTATGAGGATGCCATTCCCTTCCAAGCAGATATTCTATCACAAATGTTGCTTGTTCCATGACAGACACCCCTTGTTCCAATGTGTCATTCACTCAATCCATTGAATGAGCAACATAGTGGAGGCAGTCACACTTGTCAGCCTGTGCCACATCTACAATCCTGAGCATTTGTGTGGAGCACCTATGGGAATGTGCCTGTTGGCCCTAAATATACATTAATTGGCATGGGAAAAAACACCTGCACCAGGTGGTTGAGACAGCAGGCCCCCCTCTAAGCACCCGTCAACCCTCCTGAGTGGCACCTCGTGCACACTTTGACCGTGGGCAGACACAACTGGCAATGAAGCTGCAGTAACCAGACATCCCTGATCAATGGCTTTGCACTCTACCTGTCCAATATCTGTGAGATCACTGGAATTGGGTAGGTGTAGGCCTACTGGCTGTGTCCGATGGAACTGCAGGGAATGTCTGTATGTTCAGCCTATGCACCCCGCCCCCCCAAAAGTGCCTCAGTTTGGCCACCATAATCATCAGAGTCTGCTGATATACTACACTCAGGTGGCAGAGGGTCCACACTTTCAGTGTCATGATCACCTGTGATAAAAAGCAAGAAACACAGGAAAAATTAACACCTGCACTACTCTAGTCCAATATATTCAAACAGTGGTGTCACTATTATGGACAGTACAACAGTACACACAACAAGCCTGACACCAACAGCACATGCTAAAACATTTCTCTCAATTGCTCAGCAGTACTGACATGGAAATGTTCGACTTACCATCTGTAAAAGACACACTACTCTGCAATCCATATAGGCCTGGAAGACATTAAGCATGGCGTAAGGGCAATGCCATCATCAATTAAAAGTAAAACGGGGTAATACCCCTTTATATGTCCATTAACTATACTTTCAACAAGAATGTGGCTGTTAACTCAAACCTAAGCTAGTAACTGTAGTAATCTTCACCCCCCCCAAAAAAATACATCTGACACAGAAGTAACTTGTTGATTTCAATTGTTTTTCTATACAAACTGAGATACCAAAGCCTGCCTGAATATTACTCCTGGGACATGCTTGCTGTCTCAAACTTTTGCTCCAACATCCAGGGCATGCTGTACTGCACTCTCCTGTGAGATGTCTGGATCACTGATATTGGCCAGGAACTATTCATTGGGAGTTAGTGGTGGTCTCCTAGCAGGCTCTCCTCTGGTAACCATCTGGTTATGACCCACTGCAGCTGCTGTCCTCTGTGTAGATGTGATCATGTCAATAACCCTGTGGTACATCTGCTTGTGTGTCCTGCTGTAGCTACCCACAGTATTCAGATCATTAACTATCTGTTGCCAAATTTGTATCCTACATGCCATATCTCTCCATCCCCTTTCCGGCAGAAAAATCACCATGTTCCCTAAAGACATCCACTATGACCTGGTTCTCAGCATCGGAGAAGGGGAGTCTCCAAGGATTGACACACCTGGGTAGCATATTCCTAAGTGTCCTAAAAGACAACAGAATTCTAATACACATAAGTAGTGCATAACTGGTTCCGGATAAAACAGGAAAGGTAGCCACTCGGTATTACCCCATTTAGAAACACATGACAGTCTACAGATGTGAAATATGAAAACAGTCATGATGCAAAATGAGGAAAGTAACAAGAGCAACATATCCTTATTTGTGCCACCTTCACTCCCTCCCAAAAGAACAAGAAAATGACACATTTTGCTAACAAACCATCTTTGAAATGCTAAAAGTGCTATCAAAGGAACTCTCCCTGAAATATTTGTACACATTTATCACACAGCATTCCATTTTTATGTATTGGTAATCATGTATACCTCTGAAATGGCTTGACAAACATGCCCATGCCATCAGTATACTTATAACTAATGCATGCAGATAAAACTGTAAAAGCCTTTGCTTCAGATTTTTTCTTAAATACATAGCTGACAAAATGAAAGCATACATTCTGAAGTTCAGTATTCCTCTGTGCAGATATATCCTGAAGAAGTAGTGTATGTGCAATCTTCCCAGCATAAACAAGTCTCCTCACCAGCAGTTTGCATAGCTACATGGTTGCCTTATTATTTGGTGTAGATTCAGGGCTGTTAGCATGGTGAAGATGCAAATGAGTTGTGAATTTCATTAGAATTTCTGAATCCCAAATACATAGATCAGTGTAGGAGATGTAGACATAGTGCAGGCACTCCCTCAGTGTTTGGTTTTAATGGATTGCAACTGTGAATGATTAATGGTTGGGAGAAGGAAAACACAGCAGCACTGCATTCTGCCTTACTTCCACTGGGTGTGTTAGGTTAGGTCTTCATAGTGTTAGATGTAAGGTTGGAAATGTATATAAGCAGCACACAAGTCACAGGTTGTGTTCCTTAGCATCTAACATGCCCTTAATTTGTTGGCATTTGCATATAATATTTCCACTTAATACCCTCACACATTTTAAGGCAAATGATATAGAATGACTTACATACTGCATGTCTCAGATTACTGCTCAGATAAATGAAGAATGGGCAAAAAAAAAACAGAAATGTAAGACAGAGCTGTATATGTATAAGCAATAATCACAACAAGCTGTTTGATCACTGGGTGCACTACGTCCAAAACTAATACATGTACAAATAACACTTGTATGGTTTGATATCACTGTAGATGCAGTTGGTTGTGTGCACACTGAGGTCCGTTCTTTGATGCAATGCTGTGTGTGTGTGTGTGTGTGTGTGCATGTGTAGCACAGATGGATAAGGCACCTATCGTGTTTTGAAGGTGCATTGGAGTGGGAGTTCAAATCCAGACCTATGTAAAAATATCTCAGAATTGTATACTAACATTTTTTAGTGTGTATGTCATAGATTGCTTTTCCTCATTTCAACTACTTCTCCCTTTTTTTGGGAGGGGGGCAGTGTTTTAGCAATGCACCACTTAGCACAAACATGTGAAATGGAGGTGAATGTCAGGTTTGGATGTGCTTATCTTGTTTGCACGAAGCCAAAAATAGAAACCGGATGCATTGAATTAATACTATTGGCCATCATGCAAACCCTCTAAGCAACATTGCTCAGTAGTTAACAGCGAGACCAGTCATGTAACTAGTCCTGTGGAAGCAAATGTAAGTGTAGGGCTGGAGTACAGATGGTCCTGGGTTGTAGTACAGGTTGTGCAACCTTTATTTTACTGTTGTGACATTGCAGTTTATAGCAATGAAGTGCAACATAGACAAGTGTTTTCCCAACCTTCTTGTGGCAACAGATGCATGTATAGGACTGTCATACATATGGTCACTGGGATCAGCTACAGGCTATTCCATACACTTTTACTGTTCTTCCCATTATAGTCTCTCTCAATTATAACACTTGACATAGTGGACCTGGTATTAATTATATGTATGAAGGCTAAGGCAGTAGTATTGCCAGTTATTTATCTATGTATTATCACATTTAATATCAGATGCATGACTGTGGGCATACTGTCTACTATATTCTTGTAAGTATAATTCTGCTGTCTGGACTGGCATGGCCTTTACATTTGCCTAACACACAGACACAACTGCCTGCATATCCAATAACCTTGAAATTGCAATTACAGTTATTTAGTTCCTCACTGTATTGTGTAAGCTGAGGTGGTGCAGTGGTAGAGTTGTCACCTCACAGCAAAAGGTTCTCTCGTTCGATTCTCGGCTGGAGCACCTTCTGTGTGGAGTCTGCATGTCCTCCCCATGGTCGAGTGGCGTTCGAAAGACATGCGTGAATGGGTGTGCCTTCGTTGAAGGTTGGGTGTCGGGCTGGCACATTGGCACCATAAAAATCGACTGCCAATCATTAGCGGACCAGAGTTCCACTGTGGTGACCCCTAACCGGGAAAAGCCAATAGAAGTTCCTCACTGTATGGTACTGCTGCTCTGTGCACACCATCGCACACTTTCATCAGGGGTGCTCAGTGTTGAACACTGTGTTTGAGCGATAGTAAGAGGAGCGCAACAATTTCAATGTGTGCACTCCCAGTAAACACGATAACCAGAATTGGCGGGAAACCACCATTCTCCATTGCTTTAGATCCATGGCAGACATGGTAGGCGTTTGTGGGGAAGGTGTCAGGTTTAGGACACAGAGATGGGGGGTCCAGGAGTCTTAAGATTTTTATTGGACTCCTAATTAAGAACCACAGCCAATAGCTTTTGCAGAGGGGGCTATTCTTGCTTCTAGTACAAGTCTGAGGCTTGGGATAGTTTAGCCCAGGCTGTATCCAATGCCAGTAGGGATACCCTCAACTGTTGGATTGAGGACTTTAGGACTGCAGACATCCCACACCTGTGTTAAGTATCAACTACAGAGAGTACTTGTAAGACTTAAAACCTGAATATTGGCAAGACTGGTATTTATAATGGTCTTCTGTTCTTTTTTTTTTCTACAGCTGCAGCAATCAGGAATGCATTGTCCAAATCCATGGGGCTAGGATGGTGAGGATGAGGGAAGCATGTGGAATGTATGCAACAGGAGAGTAGTGTTATTGTAGCATTAAAAGTTAGATAGCTTTTTAGTACTTTACAGAGTTGTCAAACTGAGCATACATATCTCAACTGTAAAAGCAATTATGCATGCAGCACAAGAGTACAATATTAGACTTTAGTCAAAGGTTGTAGGTTCAAATACCACACTTTCCAACTATACAATACTGTTAATTGTTCAATAATATTTAAATTAAAGTAAAACCTGTATACCAGTGGCACAAATACCCTGCTGCAAATTGTAATCTGTATAATTGGAACACGGATTTGTGCAATATATGCACATGTCAAGGATAACTTGCTGTAATCTGTAGTATAGTGTGCATCTGTTAGGATGTGGTAGTTGTAAATGTAAAAGTTAAGATGAGTCAAATATTTGTATTAATGCATTGTATGTCGCATATAAAAACACTGATCTTATCTTATTTTATTTTTATTTTATCTCATATTTATAAGAAATATTTTTGTCTATTTTTTTCATTTTATTTTATGAATATTTTATTTTTGTTATTTTATTGTATTGCAAAATTATTTTATTTTATTTATTATTTTTTTAATTTTATGTGTCATTAAAATGTGTCCATGTAATCCCATGTGTACCACATCACTAACTGCTCCACAGCACAGGGATGTAGGCCTGCCCCACAGGATCCACCTGCCCCCCTCCACCAGCTCCAGCACTGATGCCCAGCATGTCTGTGAGCCAACCTGACAGCACCCCTCTCTGCTGCACCTGTACCACCTGGCCCCTCAGGTAATCCTGCACTGAAGGCTGGCCCAGTGGTACCCTCCAGGAACAGTGGCAGAGGTGGTGATTTTATCACCTGCACAGAGTTGCCAGGGATGGTGTATAGGGTTGTGCACTGCACCATTAGTGCATGCTTATGCCAGCTGCATTTTGCACAGTACCAAAAGAAAATGTCAAGTACTCCAGCCAGTGGCAGAGTGAGGTGACAGTGATGGCCATCCAGTGGGTGAGGACTCTATTCTCACTGTCACCCAGCTTTATGACCATGGGTTTGGGATGTTCCACCCTCATCCCAGTCATGGTGTATCCCTACCTTTTGTGTCCATCACCATCCCTGTCTCCAGACATACCTATGTCCTTTCCCCAACATTCCTGTCTCATAAAACTAAATAAATAAACAGGCACCTGTCTCACAAAAAAGTCCCATAACTAGCTCTCCATTTCACACACTTGATTTGGTCCAATTGGCTAAACAACTTAATTGTGTTGTAGTCACCCTTGTCAGTCCACATTCATTTAATATTTTGAACATTTTCAGTTTACATTTTTAAAAAAATGCATAGCTATGGATGTTCATCGTATTTCACTGTTGCAGTCATTACACTTGGGTTATCCTGCTGGCAGACTACCCGCAGTTGGCCTGAATTCCAAAGTCCTGGTCCGGTGTCGGTTGCTGTCGCCTCTTCCCTGATGTCAGTGCGGCAGGGGTATAAAAGATGCAGCTGACACCATTTTCTCCAGTCTTTCTTGCCGCGTGGTGCCCGAAGCAAAAGCAGTTCGCAAGTGCTGTTCGGCCGACTCCTGAGATTTTCAAAATTGAATTTCAGATCCGAAGTCTTCATTAAAGCCAAGTACCTCATTGGGGAAACTTTTTTCTTGCTCCAGACCGATGTCAGAAAAAGTTAACAATTGTATTTCTTGTGGGAAGCAAATACCTCATAAGGATTTTCATTCTTACTGTATTCCTTGCCTAGGCCCTGACCACGACATTGCTAGTTGTCGGTTTTGTGCTAGATTTAACCAACGCACAATAAAGCGTCGGTACGATTTTGCTTTCCATTACTTTGGCCGAAGGTTTAACTATATAATGCTGTCGGGACCAGAATTCATAAAAAACACAAGGATAAAGAAAAGGACAGGCATCCGAGGTCCAAAACCGACGACAAAGCCTCTTCTAGGTCAGTCGCTGGTTCGCCGTTGCTCAGTGAGGTGCTTTTGCAGCCCCTGACTCCCGCTACCTCGGAGCCACATGCCACTTCCAACTCCCACGTGGAAACAACTAGGCCTCTGGATACTCAAGGTATTGGCCCTTCGGAAAATTATCCCTCAGATGGGTCCGGAGCCACTGAGCAGGCATCGGCTTCTGAGGGTGTCTTCAGACCTACACAACTTTATATCAAGCCTACTTCAGCATCCAAGACAAAGTCTAAAACAGTTTTAAAGACAAGGAAACAAGTACAGCATTCTCCAGGACAGACTTCTATGCCTAAGAAACAGATGCTCAAAATGGCCAAAGACCTAATTACTTTGATCAGGGGTTCCCATCCCCCTCCTACTAAGAGGCATAGGCAAGATACTGAATATGATTCCTCTGATCAGGTTTCCATTTCTTCTGATTCCTCTTCAGAACAGGGATATTCTATTCCTCCCTATAAGGATTCTGATGCTGAAGATTCTATTCCTTCAGCCTCTCCTTCTGAGGATTATTCATTTGGGGAAACCCTGCATACCATATGGGAGCATTTCCACTGGGAGAGCCAAGATTATTCAGATTCTAAGAAAAGGCTTAGAGACTTTCTTTTACTACCTCAGCACAGACCTCTTGCAATTCCTCCTGTTCTAGACCTAGTAGATGATTTATTTTCAGAGTCCGGCCTGTCTCCAGATTCGTTACCTCCTGCACCTGTTAAGCTGGACAGATACTACAGGGTCCCAGATTCCCATACATTTCTATATAAAAACTCTTCTGTGGACCAATCTCACAGGGTCCCAAAGGGGTGAAGGCTGCTACTGCTAAAAACACTGTCCCCTCAGATAGAGATTCTAGGGATCTGGGCAGATGGGGGGAAAAAAGTCTACACTTCTGCTACCTTGGCTGTAAGGGCTTTAAATTGTCAGTTTCATATGCTCAAATATCAGCAATACTTAATGTCTTTTTTAAAACAAAAAATGTTGACAAATTCTGAATGTTCTGAGAACAAAGATTTGCATTATTTACTGCATGCAGCTGAACAAGTGGGAAAACATACTTTGCAATGTGGTTATGATTCACTGGAGGCCTCTTGCAGGGCCGCTGTTACAGGTTCTGTTATTAGAAGGCATGCTTGGTTAAAGGAACAGAATCTGCCTGATCATGTTAAGGCAAAAATTTTGGATGCTTTATTACAGCATGATACTTTGTTTGGTGTTAAGGCAAAAGAGGTGTTGAAGAAAATGGAAGATAAAGCTAAATCTATGCAGACAGTAAAGGATTTCTTACAGGTACAACCACCCAGATTTAGCAGGAACTGGCCTTCTAAGAATTGGTCCTTTCCAGCGTCAGACAGGCCACAAAGAGGCAGATTCAGATGCCCTAGAGGCAGGCAACAGCCCCAGGGCTCATACAGGCCCAAACAATGGGGTGATTCTACCTCCAAAAGCGGAGAAGACAAACCACAGCCTTATAGGAAACAGTCCCAATGACTTCCCTCTGCCAATGCCAAGCACTTACCTTTTGGCAGCACCCTTAGGGGGAAAGCTAGCACTTTTTTCACAAAACTGGCACAGGATCACCCAGGACAAATGGGTCTTAAACACAACAAGAGCAGGGACAAGGATTTTACTCAAGACTTTCCTTAGTGCCAAGAAAGGACAAAGCCTGGAGACCAGTTCTGGACCTGTCTATTCTAAATACTTTTCTGGATGTTCCAAAATTCAAAATGTTGACTCTGCAGCAACTTCTGCCCATGCTGGGTATGAAGGCTTGGCTTGTAACTTTGGAACACAGAGAGGCATACCTGCATGTACCAATCAGACAATCTTGCAGAAGATGCCTCAGATTCATAGCAGGCACATTGCACTACCAATTATCTGCACTGCCCTTTGGCTTATCTACTGTGCCCAGGGTCTTCACAAAATGCCTGGCACCACTAATTGCTTTTTGCAAACAAAGAGGAATAAAAATATATCCCTACTTGGACAACTGCCTTATTCAAGCAGAGACCAAAGACATTCTACTAAAGCATCTGGCTTTCATAAAAAAAATTATTAATTTGCCTAGGGTACACAGTAAACGAAAAGAAATCAAAACTAGTACCCTCTCAAGAGATAATATTCCTGGGTGCAAGCTTAAAGACAACTTCCCAGATGGCTTATCTCACGCCAAACAAAGGCAACTGACTTCTTACTTCGAAAACATGGCAACAAAGACCCAGTTAACTGCAAGAAAAAATCTGCAGGCTCTGGGCTACATGGCATCCTGCATTCTACTAATTCCATATGCAAGATTGCATATGAGGAAATTATAATGGTATCTAAAAAGTGTTTGGACTCAACATTGCCACAGCCTAGAAACATTAATTACTCTCATTCCCTGCCTGCAACAGGAGTTTCGATGGTGGGCACGGGCCTGTCACCACAACAAGGGACAGCCACAGCGAGGCAGGCACTAACAGATGCATCAGATTATGCCTGGGGGGCACACATGGCAGGAAAATGTATTCAGGGCACATGACCCACAAGCCAAATGCATCTTCATATCAATCAAAAAGAGGGGCAAGCTGTACAGAATGCCCTGACAGCCTTCAAGGACCTATTTCATCCAGGACTGCTGATAAAGACGGACAATACTACAGTCATGTGGTACATAAACAAGCAAGGAGATGCACATTCCTACCCCCACTGCAGACAAACCATGACTTTGTGGAACACAGCATTGACTTATCAAGTACACCTGCAAGCACAATTCCTGCCAGGAAAGAAAAATACTTTGGCAGACAAACTAAGCAGAAACCTCATGGATCCTCACGAGTGGAAACTAGATCCACAAATCTTCAGCATGATAACAGGGAAATGGGGATGCCCAGACATAGATCTATTTGCTTCCCCTCACAACTGCCAGCTACAGAAATTCTGCACTCGGACATATCACAAACAAGCATGGAAAGTGGACGCCTTTTCATTCAGCTGGAAAGCCCTTACAGTATATGCCTTCCCTCCTCTGCCTCTCCTCCCCAAGGTACTCCTAAAGGTCAGACAAGAGAAGCCAAAGATGATCCTGATTGCCCCAGACTGGTCACACCAGCACTGGTACCCAAATCCTAAAGAGCTTGTCTCAAGGCCCAGTCTGGACATTGCTTCAAATTCCTCATTTGCTGACCCAACAAAACATTCAGATCCTACACAGCCAACTCAGAACCCTAAATCTGGCTGCATGGCGGATAATGTAAACTTTCAGAACACACCTCTCTCTAAAGCAATTATGGATGTTATTTTGGAGGCCAGGAGGCCCAGCACCAGAAAATCTTATGCAGAAAAATGGAAGAGATTCTATGCTTGGAACCAGGCACAGGGAATTGACACGCTTGTACCAAATATTCCTCAGATTTTACAATACCTAACTGAGATGCTGGACAAAGACCAATCCTTCTCATCAATTAAGATCCATGCCTCTGCCATTTCAGCTCACTTCAATACGGAACCACCTGTTTTTTCTCAACCACTGCTAAGGCAGTATCTCAGAGGGGCCAAAAACATAAGACCTCCAAGGAGAGCACCAATACCTGCATGGGACCTCAATTTTGTCTTGGAAAAACTCACACTGCCTCCTTTTGAGCCAGCCAATACAGCTGAGATAAAATACTTCTCATGGAAAACAGCTCTTCTCCTAGCAATTACTTCAGCAAGAAGAGTCTCAGAGTTACAGGCACTAATGGCTGTGGAACCTTTTATTATTTTCCATCCGGACAGGGTTTCTCTAAGGACAAATCCAACATTTATGCTTAAGGTAGTGCCCAGTGTGGCTCTTAACCAAACCATACATTTGCCTACCTTTTATCCAAACCTGCAGAATAAGGGGGAGAGACTTCTACATTCATTGGACATACACAGACAGCTACGCTTTTACTTGGACAAAACTAAAGCTTTCAGAAAGACTGAGCAACTCTTAGTGGCATATGCTGCAGGATCACAAAGAAAAGCTATTTCAAAACAGACTATTTCAAAATGGATAGGCCACTGCATTCATTTCTGCTATTCACAACACGGCAAATCAGTGCCTAAGGGCATTAGGCCTCATTCTACCAGAGCAGCAGCCACTTTAGCAGCCTTCCTCAGAGGAGTACCAACCAAGGACATTTTGGAGGCTGCAACCTGGACTTCAGTGCACACTTTTACAAAGCACTACCACTTACCTCTTTACTCTAAATCCAGAATAGGTTTTGCCACTGCAGTTCTGCAGGGCCTCATAACCACTCCTAATTCTATTTAGGCCTAGCCACCCAACCTCAGCTTTGGGATTCAACCCAAGTGTAATGACTGCAACAGTGAAACACGATGAACATAGTACAGTTGTGTACCTACCATAAATGTAGATGTTCGAGTGTATTCACTGTTGCAGTCCAGGTTACCCTCCCCACCATCCCCCTTTCTTTGCTGGGACTTATCTGTACTTCTCTTTTCTATACAACCCATGTGGTGTATTTGCTTATAGATGAATGTTATGTGCATACTTTTTTATGATCAGAATTTTTTAGCCTACCCTTTTGGGGGCACCTGACATCTGGGGCAAGAAAAACTGAAGAAAATGGTGTCAGCTGCATCTTTTATACCCCTGCCGCACTGACGTCAGGGAAGAGGTGACAGCAAATGACGCCGGACCAGGACTTTGGAATTCAAGCCGACTACGGGTAGCCTGCCAGCAGGATAACCTAACTGTAATGACTGCAACAGTGAATACACTCAAACATCTACATTTATGGTAGGTACACAACTGTACTTTCTTTCCTCCCTCCTGCACATTCATGTGCTGCCTTCCCTTTGTTCTTCCCCCTGCTTGCTCCTATTATGCCACTTTCCTATCTACCCAATTTTAACACCTTCAGTCTGGTCAAAAAAGATTCACACACACCAAACATAAGTTGCTTGAGAAGCGATGGATCCCTTCACTTTTTGGGCTCCCTGTTTGAATGGAGGTGCGCATTGCACACCAATGATTAGCACTGGCAAACAGGTGTAGTTACTCCCATGCAATGCCGCTTAACCCTGATACGGTATTTCAACACACAGCAACACATCTTGTATAAACACTTCATGTCATTGCATTATCACTCTGTAATGAAAAGTATTTTAAAGTATGAACAGCAAAAAAATAGCAGCAAAGGATGAGAACCACAGGTGCAAAATCCAGTAAAATACCATTTATTGGTAAGCACTTTTGTAGGTTTAAAATTACCAAACTTCTTCAGACTGAAGAAGCTAATTTTTTGCTCTTCTGGTTGGTGAAATTTTAAAGTATGACATACACCTGTATTCAAACCCAGTACCATCTGGCCCAAAAATGAAATGTATCCATGCATTAACACATGCTACCACACAGTCAGTTAAGTAGAGGTTGTATTTCCTGACTGTACACTAACTGTCAGACTTTAGCAATGCGACTCATGTTTGTGTACTGCTTAGTTATGCGCAAATGTGTATCTCGCATGCATATGCACTTTGCTAACTTTTGTGCAAACCCGGAAATGTACATATTATGCTTTATTACTGCTGCTTACTGTCCATTTCCTGTGTATAACATGAGATTACATGTGGAAACACAGGGAATGACGGCCCTATCTAACAATATGTCACATGTTTACAATACAGCCATGTGTTGGCACGCCCAAGCACTGCAACCCTGGGTTCTCAGTACTTTTCCACACATGTATATTAACCACACTACAAAATGCATTATCAAATGTGTGCTGTGCAATGCACATCATTCTGGTAATATGCAGAACTACAACTATTGACCTATATACCTAAAAGGCGCATCTGCAAGGCTAGGGAAGGAATTTGCATGGACCATAGCCACAAGGATGTAGGTGAACTTCAACACTCTTGACCCTACCCATTTTATTTTTGAAAAGGGTAGATCTTGCTTATTGACCCCTGTGGACTTCTTGGATACTGACCCCAAAGACCTGGATGATGTATAACAAGACATACTGCCTGTGTTGAGTTATCCAAGGCCTTTGACACTATTCCCTATTCATGTCTCATAGTGAAGATCTCTCATGTGTGAATTAAGCCGTACAGTAATAGAGGGATAGGCAACTGGCTCACTGATATAACAGATACTCTCAAAGCTGGGGACTGCACCTCCACCACTAGCCACTTACCATTAGAACAACACCCAACTGTTTGCAAACTACTTCCATGAAGCACAGTCAACTGTAGATGGCTTGTGGTGTACCAAGATTGCAGATGACTGGTAAATGGACACACTAATATAGAGTCCTCCAGTGATGGTAACGTTATGGAAGGGGCTGCCACACACAAATGATTGGTGCCAAACTCATGCACTGAACATGAAAGCATACAATGCCTTATTGTTCCCTTTTGCAGTGAAGTACCCCTACTAATTATGATATACATAGCACCCCTCTAAGCTCAAATACAGTGTTGTGAGACTTGGGAACACATGTCTATAGCAATCTACACTTTCAGAATTATGTGTCCATAGTGGTGACACACACATTATGCATTGCACACATCCTGCATATAGACATCACATCAAAGACCAGGGTGGTCATACCTCTGCCATACTCTGCTTATCAGACCACTAATTGTGTAAAATGCCCCCTTCTATCTGTACCGTACCAAACAACTGGAGCAATTGGAGAAAATACAGGGTTGTGCCTGATAGATTCCAGTGCCTCCAAATTTGACATACATGGAAAGACTGAAAGACGTGTCACTGTATTCAGTATCATGCAGGCTGCTGAGAAGTGACCTATGCCTTCCCTCATAGCAGTCTCGGACCCTACTGGAAATGTTGGACATCTGCAGCTCAAATGGGACCAGAATAATTTAGCCCAGGGTTCTTAACCTAGCCTGCAACATGAAGAGAATATGCTGGGAAGGCAGATATATCCCCCAAAGTCTTACAGTTCTAGTAATAGGCTCTCACTGCATGTGAAGCAGTGCTCCTGTTCAAGCACAACTTTGACTACTGGTTGGGTGATTGTAAAGTCACCTCTGGGGTTGCACCAGTAAGGGTACTTGTGTTTTTACACAGCTAGGCTTCTAAACACCCTTGCCATTAGGCTAGTAGCCTCCTATGAAGCTATGAGCCTATACAGGCTTCCCGACCTCTTGTCCCCCACATGGCCTGCTGTTCTCATCCTGAATAAGTTCACCCACATTCTTATAAAAGTCAGACTTGTGCAGTGGTGCTTGCGTAAAGTACTGTGTTCTGTAGTCTATGTACTTAGGTAGGGGTTCTGTTCTCACTACAGTCAATTTGGTGTGTGTATGTCTGGACAGATGGGCAGAGGTATGTATCCTGCAGTTACCACTCCAATGTCATGGATTGCCAGTAGTTTGATACTTGCATATGCCTACACATCCATTTCATGCAGGCCTCCCAACCTCTTGTCTCCCACATGGCCTACTGATGTCATCTACTATAAGTTCACCTGCACTCTTGTATAAATCAGACTTGTGCTGTGGTGCTTGTGTAAAGTACTGTGTCAAGTAGTCTGTGTACTTAGGTAGGGGTTCTGTTCTTACTGCAGTCAACTTGGTGTGTGTGTGCATGCACTCTCCAGACACAACAGCAGAAATGTGCAACTTGCAGTGTGTGTGTGTGCTCTCTAGACAGAGTAGCAGAAGTGTGTATGCTGCAGTTACTGCTCAACTGCCATGGATTGCCAGTGTTTTGATACTTGCACATACCTACACATCCATTTCATGCAGCCCTCCCAAACTCTTGTCTCCCACATGGCCTGCTGATGTCATCTACTATAAGTTCACCTGTACTCTTGTATAAATCAGATTTGTGGCACTTGTGTAACGTAATAAGTTCTGTAGTCTGTGTACTTAAGTAGGGGTTCTATTCTCACTGCAGTCAACTGTGTGTGAGAGCTCCTTCTTGACATTACATCAAGCATTTTACATTGGCATGTGGGACACTGTTATCTTCTCCTGAACAGACACTGCAAAGGAGGGTGCAATGGGTCTGTCCCATGAACCTCTGAAGAAAAAGGTAAAAAACAGGCCTGAAACTTCATCTGTGCCTCTGAACCTGGACATCCTTTTTGAGGCCAGTGAAGGCCAGAGGTCCATTTGGTGCCTGGTTCTCTTCCTGCAGCAGGTACTGATTTGGAAGCCGTTAAGGAAAGATCCATTAGTACATCCGTAGAGGCCTTGCAGACATCCATTTTGGTTGCTAAAGGGGAACTGCGTCTCACTTTGATGTTCCTCGCAGTACTTCTTCCGGTTTAGCTGTTCAAGACAGTCAGAACCTAAGCCTATGTTGCCCCATCCAATCCAGCCTAGGGTTGACCCTTCCCTTAAAAAGAAACAAAAACATGTTTCCACCTCTCAGGATCTTTCCCCAGAGTGGCAAGCTTTTCCCCATTGAATTCATAATGCTTTTTAGCACTAAGACCTTCCTCTATTCAAACTGTTACTCCAGTTTCTCCTCCTCCTGTCCTTAGGAATTCTGCTGTGGAACAGGAGGCCTCTGGGAAAGAAGTTATTTCATCTTCAGATGAGTCTCTGGCTTATTCAGCACAAATTGACTTCCCCCTGGGTTATGCTTCCCCTGAAGTTGATTCCAACAGTGGAGACTCCCTTGAGGGCAGATCATTTGGAGAAACAATCTCAAGGATGAAAGACTTTTTCAAGTGGGAAAGCACATAAGTCTACGAAGTGCAGAAGAGGTACTGTGACCTCTCCTTCAGTTATTCCTCCTGTGCTACCTGCCTTTCAGGATGCCTTTCTTTCTGCATCCAAAAACCCAGATTCTCATCCTCCAGTCACAAAAAATCTGGATAGGTTTTACAAGATCACTGAGGAGAGCAAATTTCTTTTCAAATGTCCCCCTGCAGATCCTGCAGTGATTTCAGTGTCTCTAGGTAGACCTTCCAGATTTATGCCCTCCACTACTCTTCTCCCCTCAGATAAAGACAGCAAGATTATGGAGAGGATAGGTAAAAAAGTTTATACATCCTCGACTTTGTCCTTCAGGGCCATTAACTATCAGACACATATGTCTAAGTATGTTCTGGCCCTGATTTCTCAGGCTTAACAACTCTTGACAGATCTGCCTGATTATGCAGCCAAAGCACAGCTGTCCTGTGTCTTGACAGCCACTTCCCAAGTAATTAGACACTCCATAAAGTGCAGTTATGATGCAGCTGAGGTATCTGCTAGATCAGCTGCATCTGAGTCTGTCCATAGGAGACATTCCTGGCAAAGATTGCAGCCTTTTCCTGATGACATCAAAACAAAACTTGATGAATCTCTTTGACAATTCTGCTCTTTTTGGTTTTAATGCTGCTGCCCTCTTCAAATCCCTTTTAAGAAAAAGGGAAAGAGTTACAGGAACTGAAGCACATTTTTGTGTCTCCAGCTCCAAAGTATCGTAGGAATTATCCTTGCAAACCTCATTTTGTGAGGAAGAAAACCCACACCCATTCCTCTTCCTCACAGGAAAAAGACACATAGGCAGTGCTTCTCCAGATCTCAACCAACCTCAGCTCCCCTTTCCTGATAACCCAGGTAGTCCGTGATTACCTGCCCAATCTCACCAACATTCCCCTTTCCCAGTGCCTCTCACTTTGTTTCTTCATGGACAAACATCACCACAGACAAGTGAGTCCTTTCCATTGTCCAAAACCGCTATTACATTGTTTGGAAATCCATCCCTCCTTTCATGGGCATCCCTCAACCCCCTCGAGATCAACTCCTTCTTTTCCCTCAGGTGCTTCAAGACTTGCTCTCACAGGGGACCATTCAGGAAGTTCCCCTTCTGCAAAGAGGACAAAGGTTCTACTGCTGGATGTTTCTAGTCCCCAGAAAAGATGGTCAATAGAGACCAATTCTAGATCTGTCTCAACTCTTTTTCTTCAGGTTCCCACCTTCTGCATACTCACTGTCCAGACTCGGTTCCCTCTCTTGCTTCCTCAGGTCTTTATAGTTTCTTTAGACATCAAGGATGCATATCTTCACATCTCCATTAACTCTCTGTTCAGGAAGTTCTTATGTTATTCTGTTGCTTCCTCATTTTCAGTTTTGTGCCTTGCCCTTTTTAATCTCCATGGCTCCAAAGGTCTTCACAAAATGCTTGGCTCCTGTCATTGTCTTTTGCAGACTTCATGGAATCCTCATTTACCTGGACAACCTGCGTATTCAACAAATCATTCAGACATTCTGCAATAAAACCTCCAAACCACCATATTCCTGCTCCAAAACCTGAGGTTCACTGTCAACTGCTACAAATCCTCCCTTAAGCCTTCTCAGGATCAGGTTTTCCTGGGCTGCAGGATAAGGACAGACCTTATGATGGCTTTTCTCCCTCTGAAAAAAGTGATACCCTTGCTGATTTAACTCTCTGGTGCCAGCATACTTATCCTCTGGAATTTGTTCTTCCTCTTCTTCTTGTCTGAAGAAAGAGTTATACTGGTGAATTCAATAAACATCTCTGAATCCAGGACTTCCTCTACTTGCTCCACATCCTGTGCAAAAACTATTTTACAGATGCTTCAGACATGGGGTTGGGGAGCAACACTGGGAAACTTAAAAGTTCAAGGCATTTGATCACCTTCCATAAGGAAAAGGCATATCAACATCAAAGAGATGAGGGCTTTGACTTTCTCTCCAAGCTTTTCAGTTCTCTCTCCACCCAGGTCCACTGAAATTGTTCACAGACAACATCACAGTTCTTTGATATGTGAACAAGCAGGTGGGCATAAAGTCATATATGTTCTGCAGGCTGGCCCTTCAGGCCTGGGAGGTTGCTTCTCAAGCAAAGGTCACATTACTAGCTGTTTACATTTCCTCAGCTCAAAATGTTCTGCCAGACATTCTCAGCTTCCCTGACACAAGCTCATGAATAGATGCTTCATACGGATATGTTTCTGGACATTCTCCACCAGTGGGGTATTTGTCAAGTAGATCTATTTGCTTCCCCTTTGAACAGCCAACTTCCAAAAGTTTGTGCTAGTCTCAGATCCTCTGGTATAGAAGGTGGATGCCCTATCATTCTCATGGAAGGGGATGTTTATGCATCCCCCCACTTCCCACTCATTCAGAAAGTTCTGCTAAAAATACAACAGGACAAACCAAAAATCTTGTTGGTGACCCCTTTTGGCCAAGACAGCACTAGTTCCCTCTTCTTCTTAATTAGCCAAGGGCAGTCATCACAAGTTACTTCACAGGGTGGATCTTCTCGCACAAGATAATGGAATCTCTTATCCATCCACACTTAACAACTCTGAGCTTGCCTGTGTGGGTGATAGGCTTCCAACCCCTTTCTGACACACTTTCTGTGGGGGCATGCTTCTAGTCCTGCAGGAGGCCAGGAAACCCAATACTAGGAAATCCTACTTGTACAAATGGAAGAGGTTCTCCATCTGGTGTCTGAAGAAATGGTTAGATCCATTTTCAGAGGACATTCCCCTAGTTCTTTCTCATTTGTGTGATCTGCTTAAGGCCAGATTGGTGTACTCTTCTGTTAAAGTCCACTTATCTGCCATCTCTGCATGCCTGCCTCTATCTCCTCTTTTAGCTTCTAGATTAGAAGCTAAGCTAAAGCCATCCTTCACATCAAACCTCACAGGAAACCTGTTCCCCCTCCATAGGATTTGGATTTTGTAACAAAAAACTTACTCAGGCTCTTTTTGAGCCTGCACTCACAGTTTCCTTGAAGTTTTCCACATGGAAGACTGTTTTGCTGGTAGCCATCATATCTGCTGGAAGAGTTTCTGAACTCCAAGCCTTAATGGCTTCCCAACCTTTTCTCATCTAACATAAGGATAGGGTTTCACTCCATACTAACCCCATTTTCATGCCTAAAGTGATTAATGACTTCTCCTTTAAGCAATCTATTCACTTACCTACATTCTTTCCTCACCCTGAAAATTCTAGTGAAAGGGTGCTACATATCTTGGATGTGCATAAACAACTCAGATTTTACCTAGACAAGACCAAGTCCATTAGGAAGTCAGAGCAACTGTTTGTTTCCTTTCATCCCAGGGTCCTGGGAAAACCTGTTTCTAAGTAAACTGTTTCAATTTGGATCTCTAAGGCCATTTCCTTCTGCTATGTGCTCTATGGAAAGACACACTCTTCCTCAGTAAATGCTCATTCCACTAGGGCTGTAGCTTCCTCTGGGACTTTCTTCAAAGGTCTGGACAATCCCTGTATGCTGGAAGTAGCTACATAGTCTTCTGTCCACAAGTTCACCAAACATTACAAGTTAAATACAATCTCCAGATCCAGACCAGGCTTTGCCAGGACAATCCTGCATGGTTTCATGCAGACTCCTTCTGCTCTAACCTCCCTTTCGTACTCTCCCTCATGTTATGAATATTACAATTGCAACATGGGAATAGAAAGACATAGAATAGTTGTGTAAAATCCTACCATAGCCACAAATGTCCTTCTCTACCATGTTGCAATATTTATCCCCCCCCCCCCAGCTTCATGCTTTCCTTAATATGATATTTTGTTTCATCTCTTATTCTTGGGCTTGTGTTCTGACTGGGACATTCAGTTCTGAGGATGGTACATACGATGTCACTTTTATGGCCTGCATAGGCTGTTATCCTATGTGCAGCATCACACATACCTTGCAGTAGTTAAAGTCTTTGGTATACTGGCTGAATGTTTGGGTCTTTTAAGCAGGGAATCCCTCATGTTATGAATACTGCAACATGGAAGAGAAGGACATCTATAGTTATGGTAAGATTTTACACAACTATTTTTTCTGTAGTCTGTGTACTTAGGTAGGGGTTCTGTTCTCTGCAGTCAATTTTGTGTGTGTGCGTGAGCTTTTGCTTGACATTACAGAGAGCCTTTTACACTAGCATGTGGGACACTTATCTTTTCCTCAACAGACACTGCTGATGTCATCAGCTATATCAGATTTTTGGATATGCAGTACTCCCAGCTGGGCAGGGTCAGACACTGGCCTGGAGGCCAGGAAGATGTCACCTCATTCTATAACAGACAGATTACAGTAACATAACTTTAACTCTATCCACATACATCAGGATATGGTTTGTAGGCCCTGTGTTATCTTGCTGGGTAAGCCCTGTGGTGTGTCCAGCTGCTGCTGCATGTGTCTGGTAAGGCACATGCAAAAGAGAGCTTCATACTCTATTACTGTTCTGATGTGGTTTGACTACAGTGCTGTCATACATTCCTAAGATCTGTATATGATGGCATGATGTATAATGAGCACAACATAGGCTTTCAATACCAGTGTGGACACTTGGTGGTAAAAGTTCAGACTGCTATCTACATGTGTTCCCAGTGCTGGCACCACTGGGTGTCGGCATAGCAGGACTCTTGTCAATGCTGTAATTAACATGGAAATCCACTTTTCAGATAAATGATATAAAAAAGGACAAATTTCTGCATCTATTTGTAGATCGTGTGCCTTTGTCCCCATTCATTTGTCTGTGTTAGCTCCTCCTGTACTATGTTGTCATCATTGGTGAACTCAGTGATTGCACCCAATATGCAAGAATCAGCAAACTTGGTAAAGCAATGGCCATATACTTTAGCCTGAGCTGTCAAGATTCCAAACGGTGAAGGGCCAAGCACAGATTCCTGGGGTTTGCCAGTGGTGACAGCTCTACTAGTACAGGTTAATTCACCAACTTTCACAGTATGTGCTCTGTCGGTGAGCCACTTGGTTATCTTTCTACTGATGTAAGGGTTACTCCCCAGTAGGGAGGATTTCCGAATGATACCTGCATGGGGTATTATATCAAAACCCTAAGCCACATCACGATAGGCAGTATGTACTGTACCTTCATCCAAGCCTATCACACAAAAGCAATCACCTGTGACATCACAGATCACCTATGGTGTGACTCAGCATGTACAACTTCCTGATATGGTGGAATACACACTCCAACACCCCCTCCACATGGGCTGTATTCCCATACAATGGTGTACATCAATATGCATCCATCTGATTAGGGGGAACAGCACCTGATGCATGCATGTATAGAGACATCCTGACTCTACTCGACTGTGAGATCAACCAACAGTTGATCGTGGACCTCTTCTGCATGTGCACTAGTTATATTCTGGCTGTGTGCAATAGACCTGTGTGAGTTGTTATTGCTACATCATGTTTGTTACATCTGATGTCCTCAAATAGGTCATTGCGGGCATGCATTATGACAACAGTATCATCCTGTGGAACTTGATCAGGTTAAGGCATTTGACACAAATCCAAAGTGAGGTATTCACTCAACACTGTCATAAGTGGCCATAAACAACTATATCACCAAATGGGTAGACCAGTGTAACACCTATGTGTCATCTCACTATGTTGAAATGTGTGACTTGCCCTTTACCTCAGGTCCAGTGATCAGGTTTGTACATCAGGGCTGTCTGCTAGGCCATTTCCTGTACAGTAGTTAAGTGATGGACATCACAGATGACATACACATTGTGTCCACATAGCTTGCCTGTAGGACTGCAGAATGTGGGCAATCATTGACTCCATCTGTGATATTAGTATAATACAGACAGTAGCAACACATAAACATTGGTGCCAGAGGCATGACACCACCTGCATTGACAAGGCACACGGAGGGATTTGTTAATTCAGGAACAAACACACCACCCATGTATAATGTGGACATCATACACTATAATCAGAGCAATACATATGTGACTCGTGCTGGGGGTAGATGGTAAGTGGTACATCCACCAGCATGTGGTTACAGTGCTCACTACTCACTTGAATATAACAAAAGTACTTGGAATGTGAAGGACATCCACATCAGAGGCCATAATACCCTCATGGTTCTCAGCTTTCATCACATTAATAACTGTGTACGATGTACCCTTCATCATGTACCTCCCAACACATCTTCCAGTGATGTGTAACTGACGTATGCCACTTTTGTCACAGAGAGCTGTCAAACAGCTTATTGGCCTTCCCTAGGTATTCTTTCTGTGGAATATACATGACTGTCTGATGGTGCAGAACACCAAATCAAGCTGTTACACCAGATGCATGTGTGCTACCTGTTCTGCTTATGCACATGCTACATATATAGGTGTCTTGACAACATTAATGGCATGTATTTCATTCACGACAATGTGGATCGTGATATATATATATAGATATATATCTATATAGATAGATATAATCTATATCGATAGATATATATATATAGATATAGATTATATATATATATATATATATATATATTATATATAGATTACATATATATATATATATATACATATACATATACATACACACACACACACGGCAACTAGCCTGTATTGCCCATACTGTCACATACAGGTATAGCAGTAGATGTTACAGTGCCAGGACAGTGTGTGTGGTTATCTTCCTAGAGTGTGGATGTAGCATCATAGTTGTTCAAGTGTGAGTGTGCAGACTCAACTCTTATCACTGTACATCACATATGTTATGTCAGAGGCATAGGATTAATGGTGGTATTATTATGATATTGTGCATGATTGTGTTTGCTTCTTTTACTGTTGTCCATGAACCTTTATCTGTGCCCACCTTGCTTGAGACCTCTGCTGAGAGGCCACTCATATTCAGGCATATCAATTTGCACAGCTTCACAATATGCACCCTAACCCAATTGTATATCAGACCCCTGATAAGTCTCCTGCATTATTCATGTAAGGATGCTTATCTCACACATACATCCTCCCCATTATGTCACCTTGTGTGACAGTTGCATATAGTCCCTACTGTACCATATGGATATGTGATTGGTATTGCTGCTATAACCACATCTTCCATTGACATGCTGTCATCTACTGTATATTAGGTGGTTTCACTTGTCCTCTTTCTCTGTGTTCCTTCCTACAACTCGTGTGTGTCCCTATTCAATGCACACACTTTCCTTGAGCATTCATTTTACATGGCAGTCCATGTCCCGTTACAGATCATTTACACAGCTTCAGTATACAATGCCAGAAATGGGCTATCACAATACTTGCATTGGAGGTACACTTTCCTGTACTGTGTTTGGACCATTTTCTTCACATACATACCTCTCAACTATCCTGATTTGTGTAGAATGCCCAGTTTTTGTCTCATATTTGTGATCTTTCCCATGTAGCATTTTGGTTTTCTAGCAAATCACTGATGTGTCATTGCAGACTGACGTCAGAACCTGATGAGAGACATCTGAGTTTCAAACCTTATGCTCTTCAGAAAGTGCTGACTATTGTACATCCTATTATTTTATCAATTTTCTAAATTTGGAAGAGAAATATTACAAATCTGTCACTGTTTTTTAGGCCTTTGCCCCCCCCCCTTATTATTTATGGCTTTGTCCAGATTTCTTGATCTAAGAGGTTGAGAGGGATTCATTGTAACACAATTCTGTGCAATGTCTATGTCAAATATGTCCCTATTTCTGGTTATTTGTCCCCTCATTATGTTGGCCTTTGTGCAGATGTGTTGCACTAATAGATTGACAGCTATCTGTGAGCCCTGGTGATCATTGTGGCATTCCGCACAAATCCACACACCGTAAGTGCTCTGCTTTACACAGAATTGATATCTGCATTCTCTTATATGGTTTCCTGTCTAGCAACACTGTTGCCAGCCATGAAACCTAGCTTAGATGTGCCACGTGTCATTAATATGTATTGAGCACCACCACTCACCTCTCAAACATGTAAACTCCATGTAGACTCTGTCGTGAAGCCTACGCGGAGTTTATTAAATCCTGGGGAAGTACTTTTTTAGTTGCAAGAAATAGATGCTTTGCAGTATAATGAGAAGAAATCTTCAGCAAAAGCAAATTTAATGTAAATATTCTGTGATCTCGGACTGCTGGGGAGGGGGTGAGGTATGAAAGTGCACTGGTTATATTACATGTAAAATTAAGATATTTTCTCAAGGTTGAATATCTGGATTAATACCCCTGGTTTAAGCTATAAAAGTGGTTTTTTTGTAAGCAAGTAAGCTTGAAAAACAAGACATTGAAAGCCATGAAAAATACTAAGTTTCTTACATCTGCAAAGGTATCAGCATTCATGTTTTCCATTATCAAACGTTTGTAGTGGTGGTCAAGAAGTCTGTAGCTGAAGGCAGTTGTGCATTCTCTTTGGAGTGATATTTGTATAGTGGGGTGATTAAGCCCATATGGAAGAAAGGAATGAGATGAAGACTTGAAGACCAGGAACACAAATTATAAAATATTATAATAAGAATATGTTACAGAAGGTGCTACAGCTAATATGTGATAGTGTTAAACATAGGCAGGTGAATGAAATGCTAATTATTATGAGGGAAGTAGCAGATTGCATTGTGAGAGAGAAAGATGAAGGAAGAGTGGTTGCACATGGTGTAGCAAATGTAGTCGATGTTGTGTCATTGGGAGATGTGGTGTATCTGGAAAAATATAGGACTGGAAAAAATAATTCATGTCCTAAAGACAACATATGAAAAGTTGTGGGTGTCAGTCATGGTTAATGGTTGGATATGAAATAGTGTAAAATCTGCAAAAGTATGAAGTACAATTGTCTTTTAGTTACGAGTCTTTTTGTGATGGTGAAAAGTATTGATATGAAATGTGTGATGAAATGGAAGAGGTTGGGACAGAGGAAAGAGTGGTATAAATTGTGTTTTTTTTACTGTTGTGCTGATAATTTGGTTATGCTAGTTAAGAGTATGGCTGAAGGGCAGCTGCAGTGGTGCAGCGGTTAGCGTTGCCACCTCACAGCAAGAGGTTCTCTGGTTCAGTCCTCAGCTGGGGTACCTTATGTGCAGAGTCTGCATGTCCTCCCTGTGGTCACGTGGGTTTCCTCCCACATCCCAAAGACATGCTGTAGGTGGATTGGCTACTCTAAATTGGCCCTAATCGTGAGTGCGTGCGTGTGGGTGCCTTCCATTGAAGGTTGGGGGCAGGGCTGGCAACTTGACACCGTAAAACTCCACTGCCAATCATGAGTGGATAGGTGGTCCGCTGTGGCGACCCCTAACCGGGAAAAGCCGAAAGAAGAAGAAGTTAAGAGTATGGCTGAAAGAGGTGGGATGATAAAAGTAGAAGGGTTATTAGACAATATAGAGTTAGTTAAATAAATAAAAAAGTAGAAAATGTTTGGGGATGAAACAAAAATGAGTGGATTGTATCTTACCGTAAATGTAATATGTGTTCAGGGGGGTTGTATTTGGAATCTGTGTCAATGGAAAGAAATGTTGCAGAAAGTAACATGAAATGTGTATGTATTAGGGCAGTTGACATATTTGAGAAGGGTTTTTGTTTCCTATTAAGACGTGAGAAAAAAAAGTATAGATTCTTTTGGGGATCAAGGTTAAATCCTGTAAAAATATGGGTAATCTGTAACACTGGAGGAAAACGGAGAGGTAATTTTGAGAAATCCATTTGTTCTTATGTAATTAACGGAGAGGTAATTTTGAGAAATCCATTTGTTCTTATGTAATTAATGCATTTATTCTCATTTCTAATAGTGGGACAAGAAAGGAAAACTCAGATAGTGAGAATGTTGTATAATATATATAAAACTGTGCTAAAGAGTGCAAAAGGAAAAGTTAAGATTAAGAAAACAGAAGTTTTGGAAATTAAAATGTATGAAGTAAAAAGGAAAGGGAAAGGATGACAGAAAAATAATAGGGGAAAGTTATTTTGCATATCTGCGGCAAGCATTATGTGAAGAAATAAAAGTAGCGATGAAGGAAAGACGGACATGGTTTCAGGGATTTTATAAAGACAGGAATTTCTGTGAACAGATTACCTATTACAAATAATATTAAGTAGAAAGATTGTAATTTTTTTGTAATCTGAATGGAATTTCTTGATATTGTGTGTAAACAGTAAAAATAATTAGTTGGTTTAGACTGTACTTAAATAAAATTGTAAATGGGATTGTTTTGCAGAGTAATACGAACATGATAATATAGGAAAAATTAAAAGAGGGAAGCAAATTTGCAATAAATTAGTGGTATTTCTGAGAATTATATAGGGGTGAGGGGCGTGAAGATGTGGTAATCACTGTATTACCTTATTTTGCTTGTGCTTCTTCTTAAAAGTACTCAATTGTATTATTCTGCTGCAGTTATTACTGCTTGGTAGTAGCCTGGTTAAATTGTAACTTATTCTAAGCCTTTTGGTTTAAGCACTTAGACTTCAGACCAGTTGTTTTACATTAAGAAGGTTTGTGGTCTGCACTCTTGTGGGAGGAGAGGCTAGATTATGCGCTGGGAATTTCTGGTTAAAGGCTTGTTTCTTTCTGAAATGTGTGTGCCTTGTTTGCTGTAGCCCAGACGTTAGTAGTTTATTGGCCATTTTGGGCTAATTTCTATCTCTCTCATTTCCCTGCTATAAAAAAACAATTTGTGTGGTTTTGCTTGACGGGCAGCGCCGGTTAGCTAGGGTTAAACTATTCCTGGCTCCATGAACTGTACTCTTCAAATTTTCCCTTGGAACTAGACAAACTTTCAACTTAAGCACTCAAACCATTAATTTCACAGCCCAGTACTTGCTCAAATCTCATAGCAAGCACTAATTAACCCTAGCACTAGACCCCCTATACTGTCCAGAAGGACAAGGTTTTCTATTTGTCCCTATCAGCCAATCAGTAAAACAGCTCACTTTACCTATTCAGGCATGTCCAAAGGGCAGTTTCAGGTGTACTCTCCAGTCCAACTGGTGAATCTGGGCATTTTGAGGCAATGTTACAACTGCCTCATGTACACAGACAACCCTCTCCTCCTACCACCAAACACTAATATATGCGAGAGGTGCAATTATACAGCTAAACTGGAGGCAAAGCTCTCTTAACCCAAGACTGGTACTGACTGTTAAGAGGAGAAGGAAAATACTTGCAACACACCAATAGTCTCACATAGACCTACTAAACCGGCAAATAACACACATAAATATATGAAAACATACTCTGAGGCTCTAAATAAAAATCTGCAAAAGCAACAGAGACCTCCAAAGCAGACACCCAAGCAACCTCCACATCCCATCACAAACCATAAAACACATAGTTCACATAATCAGTGTGCCATGCAATCACAGCCCTTAAGGCAAAATAACATACCCAACACACTAGTAATAGGTGACTGTATAGTCAGGCACACTGATGTCCCACTAACTAGTCTGGACAAGGAGAAGGTTACAATTAGCTCCCTGTGGGGTGCCAGGATCCGCCACATAACACAAGTACTCAGGTCGCTCCAGAACAAGTACAAATACGACTGTCATTGTCCATGTTGGTGTGAATGACTTGAGATGTACCTCCCTGAACTACATGAAAAGAGACATGGAAGAGCTCTCTGATCACGTAGCCCAGGCCGGTATGACCCTGATCCTGAGTAGCATCCTGCCCTCACCAAGAATGATGCCACAGTATAAAGAAAAAAATATCAATTTCAACAATTGGCTAAGTTTCTGGTGTCATTCAAAGGGGATCCAGTATCTGTCCACCTGGGATGACATGCTCGACAAGCCACGTTGCTTCACAAGAGGTGGCTTGCACCTGTCATCCTTAGGCTTTCAAATACTGGCCAAGGCTTTTGCCGCTACCATAGTGCCTCTTTTACGCAAGGCTCAAAAGACAAACCCACCACCGTAAATAGCACAACTAAGCAAAAACTGAGGGTAATGCTACTCAACGCCAGAAGTCTAAACCTCAAAATGCATGCACTCGAGGCACTCCTCAGTATGGAGAACATCAATATCTGTGCAGTAACAGAAACCTGGTTTAAGGCTCCAGAGAGCACCCCAGCACTACCAGGCTATAACTCATACCATACTTTTTGGCCACAGAACCCGGACCGAAACACAAAAGGTGGGGGTGTATCCATATTTATCAAGGATACCCACACCTCCAGGTTAGTGGCACAGCAAAATGCCTCAAACATCATCCATGTGCAACTAACAATGGGCAAAACTGCAATTCAAATTGTAGCTTGCTACAGATCACCCACCATGACCCAGTACCCCCATTCCCCATTTCTGGAGACACTGGAAAATATGAAGGTCCTACCAAACACCCTAATATTGGGTGATTTCGATTACCCAAACATTAACTACTCAAGTACTAACTCCCTTGCCCAACGCTTCCTAGAATTTATAAACTCGAACACCCTGAATCAACTGGTCAACACCCCCACCAGAGGTGACAACATATTGGACCTGGTCATCACCAACATGGGCGACCGGTGTTCTACACTGGAGGTCAACCCCTCGCTGGTTAGATCGGACCATAGACTAATCACTCTGGATATTCACATTCTGCCCCTACCCCCAATCAATGAAACCACCATGAAAAACTTTTCAAAAGCAAAGGTTCACAGCCCCATGCTAAAGGACAATGCTGTCCAAGCTGCTGAATCCCTTACAAAGCCACTCAATGAGCACCTGCAAAAATGCATGGATCGTGCTATCCCAAGCAAAACCAAGACTCACTCCTCTAAGAAAAGGAGGTGGACCCCTGCCATAAATAAGCTATACAATAGAAGGAGGAAATTAGTACAGAAAAGAGTAAAATCCAAGAAGGAAAGACATCCCCGATCAGTACCCATAAGAAACTACGATCCCTCATAAAATAATCCAAGGCTAGCTTTGAAAGAAAAATTGCCAAGGACTCCAAAGATAACCACAAAATGTTCTTTAGCTATGTCAAGAACCTAAGTGGAAACTCTCAGATCTGCTCTGAGTTGGTGCAGAATGGCACAAAATACACTGAACTGACTGATATAGCCAACATTCTGGCAGACAGGTTTAGTGCAACCTTCACCTCCCTCTCACTCCCTAAAGGGCCCATAAGCATACCAGAAGAATGTAGAGCCCCAGCAATCACTGACATACAGGTTAAAACAGCCCTATCCAAAGCCAAAAACACAGCTTCAATGGGACTGGACGGTGTCCCAGGCTGTGTCTTACATGAGCTCCAAAATGAACTAACCCCTCACCTAAACACACTGTTCAAACTCAACCTCTCTACAGGCTACATACCCATAGAGTGGTGCACAGCAATGGTTATCCTACTCCACAAAGGTGGAGCCATGACGGACCCCAGGAACTATCGCCCTATAAGCCTAACTAGCCTAATCTGCAAGACTATAGAGCGCATCATCATGGAACTCATTAACAGAGACATTGGGAACCTCCAAACATTGGACCCTACCCAGTTTGGCTTTAAGGGCAGATCATGCCTCCTAAACCTGGTGGACTTCTTTGAGACAGTTACCAAGGCTTTAGATGAAGGAAATAAGGTCCACACAGCCTACCTAGACCTCACAAAGGCTTTTGACACCATCCCACATTTTGGTATTATAGAAAAGCTCACCAGCATGAACATAAACCCCTACGTCATGAGATGGGTTGACGCTTGACTCACGGATAGAACCCACTTGGTGAGAGTTGCAGGCTCTAGGTCCAACTCTAAACCGGTTACAAGCGGCATCCCCCAGGGCTCAGTCCTGGGACCCCTCCTGTTTGGTATATACTTCTCAGAGGTACAGGCAAGCACAGGAGGATTATGGCTGGCCAAGTTCACAGATGACTACAAACTGGGGGCCATAATTGACTCTCCAGCTAATACAGACATCCTCCAGAAGGGTCTCACTGAGATGGATACCTGGTGTCAAAATCATGGCCTCAAGCTAAATGCCAAAAAGTGTATAGTCATCCCCTTTGGAAAAAACAAAGTACCCACAAACTACCACATATGTGGTAGTCCCCTAAATACAGAAAATGTAATAAGGGATCTGGGGACCCAAGTAGATAGTAATCTCTCCTGTGATAATCATATTGCCAAGGTGGTTAGAAAATCCTTCTGTGTGGCCCACTTAATCACAAAAGGGTTTTCATCTAGAACAAAAGAAGTTATTGTGGCCCTCTACTCATCACTCATCAGACCCATCATAGAGTACAATGCTCCATTTGGGATGCACCTTTCCAGCTGTTGCAGGTGTCTTGTAAGACCACAGAAGTACCTCACCAAGAGGATTACTGGCCTCAAACAGATGCCCTATGCAGCCTGACTGAAGAAACTCCAGCTGTACTTGATTGCATACCACTTACTCAGAGGTAATCTCTGCCTGACATACAAGGCCATGTCCAACCCAGAATTGATGGACATGCTCCACCTAAAAAAAAACAAATCCCCAAGAGCCACACACTCTAGGGATCTAAACCTCACCACAATGATAAATAGGATGTGCTGGAGGGATAGATTCCTGTCCCAGAGACTCCCCATGCTTTGGAACAGGATTCCAATCTACATTAGGCAAAGCCCCTCACAAATACTCTTTAACAGAAACCTTGACAAGTGGATGGGAAACAGAAAATTTACCCCAGGGATCACTGCAGTGGCTTTGCTGGACAGAGGCACAGGGAACTAATCTAAGGGGGCGATGAAAGCCAACACATTCTGGCTAGGCTTATAGATGCCATCGGGCAGATAGCCTAGTACTTACCTATGAGCCTAAAAAAGAGATTGTGGTAAAATGAATGGAGTGGATAGAGGTGAAAGGAATGTCAAATTAATGATGAAGTTAAAAAGTGATATTAATTGAAGTGCAATATATGGTTATAGAAATGTAACTTTACTCTTTTCTATAGACGCTATGGGATGTTTTACATTAGGGTTATGTACCTTCCTTCCCTTCCTCCTTTACCTGCAGTGTGGCTTTTCTGGAGTTCTCTTCTCCTTACTTTGCCTTTCTTTTTTACATTTTAAGAAGAAGAACTAGAGATTATGAGATGCATATCACATGATGGGAAGAGTAAGGATGCCAGGCATCTTGGAAAGTTTTACCTACCAATCAGTTACAGTGTTTATATCAGTACTATGAGTTATCAAATACAGACTGTCTTCTTACAGAGTTGTAGTGTTAAAATTACTTTCATTTAGTTTACTACAAAAGACATCAGCACTGAGATCATGTTACATCACCACCACCAGGACCTTATGAAGATCCATAGATTTGAGGTCTCTATTTCTGAAAAGGATGCAAGTATTAATTCCATACCCAATATCCTTTACTCCTGTATGTCCCCTCCTTGGAGATGTTGTCAGGCCTATGAGGCTTACCTGTAGACTAGCCTCTGGTCCATATCTTTTCACTTTTCCTAAAATACTGGCATTGTTTCTGAATCAACAAACTGAGAAACCCTAGGTCAATTTCTCTTGTCATCTGTCATCAGGGTTATAAAGAAAGGGGAGAACTGAGGTAGTGATGGACTATATCATCCCCCAGACACAACAAACAAGAATGATGATAAACTAGGGGTGATAATAAAGGGTTTGGCATGAGAAAGAGGATCATTTTGATGGGCAGATTAATGTACCAGGAAGAGACTAGTAGATGCCAAGCTTCTGGGTGGAGAAAGAGATCGGGACTCACTTGTGGTCTTGAAACAGAAACCGTTTAGATTGCTGGGTGTGTGGTCATAACCAATGCATTGGATATGGATGTTCACTGTGTGGTTTAGAGTAAAGGAAACAGTAAGAATACAAGGACAAAAATTACAGTGCAGTATTTTATGAGTGGATTGCACTGCTGGAGGAGAGGCTCAAGTGTTTGGAGAGTGGGACCAAATTTGAAGAACAAGCAAGCTATAGAATGCATCAAAGATTAACTATTCAGGACTATAAACAGGTGTGTGGAAAAGTCAAAAACAGAGGCTAAAGTGGATATGTAGGAATGTGAGGCTGGAGCTTTGACAAATGGTAGGACCTACAAGAAGTAGAAAGGGGAGTTGGGGAGATGAAGGTGACACAGTACAAGAATGCTAACAGAAGGGCAATAAAGATGTTATGTAATGGTAACAAAGACACAAGATAAGGGAGTTAGCTGAATGGATCAAGAAGGGTAACATTTTTTATACATGTCAGAAAGTAGGAAGTGAGCGACAGGACTGAGCAGGCTGAACAAGGATGGAAGGCATATTACAGTAGACTGTGATAAAGTAAAAGTGCTGAATAAAAGTGTTGTATAATTATCCACAAAGAAAAGCCAAGGGGAAGATGTGACGCGTTGGGATGGAGGCATAGTGCAATGGAGAGATCAGAAGATAGACAACAGGATAGAGAGGGAGCTGGAAAGCCTTAAGAAGGTAAAACTGAGACTCCTCAAAAAACTTGACCAGTATGCTGGCAGACCCCTGATAGAGATATTCAACAGATCCCTGGTTGTTGCAGAAGTGCCTGAAGAATGGACTGTAATAGGTGGTGGTGTGTGTGTATAAAATACTCCGGATAATTATAAGCCTGTTAGTTTAACAGCAATGATAGGAAAACAATCATTGAAAGAATCCTAAAGGAATGACTGATAGCTTTTGTAGATGACAACATTTTTTTAATTGGCCACAGAATAACTTGAAAGGGGTACAAATAAACATGGTGTTTCTTGACCAGTAACATCTTTGACTTGATCTCGTCTACAGAGGATGAACACTAGGGAGCTGGATTATTCTACACTTGAATAATAGAACACAAACAAGTATGTGAGAGTGATTATGTCAATATTTAAGAAGGTAACTAGTATAGTACCTCATAGATCTGTCCTGGCTCCAGTAGTCTTCATGTGTTTGTCTCAGATATATCTAAGTGAACAGAGAACATGACTGACATGATGCCACAAAGGTGCATCCATGGAAAATGAGAGGGAAGAGTTGAAGGAAAAATGTGAAAAGGTGAGCAAATAAGTAGAATTAGTAGTTGAATTTCAGTGCTGTCCGATACAAAGTTCTTCACTTAGGCTATAACAACCTCGGTGTGAAATATGAGCCAGGAATGGAAATGGTGCCTTCAGTAAAAGTACTTCTTCATAGAGAAGGTTTTAAGCCAATGTAATGGTTAACAATGAAACCAGAAGAAAGGAGCTAAAAAATACAATAGCACCAAGACACAACTCTGAAGAAGCCTATTTATTGATGAAAATGCAGTGGACCATTAATGTGTTTATGCTTTTAGTGTTTAGATTAAAGTTTGTGTTTTTACCCGAAATTGCGCCTGTGGCTCCTTGTTGGTGCTGTTTGCTTAGCCCAGTATAATGGTTATTGGGATGAAGGTATAGAGAAAGGATAAAGGGAGATGCTTCTTTTCTTTTCATTTATTTATTGATGAGGATAGAATACTGATCCACCTGGACTTTTTCAGTTTCACTCTGGGGTTACAAAGTCGCACACACAATAAATAGTAAACAGTAGCACTAGTTATACTTTATTATGACAAAATGCAGTTAAACGCTATAGCAGACAGGCTTTTTCACTCCTTTTGCCATCAGTCCAATGTAATGTAAATCACCCCTGGAGTAGTTAGATTCCCTTATTAAATAACCCAGTATGAAAAGTACGATATGCTGTGTCCAGCCATGGGTCTTAAAGACCATAACAGGTATATGGAGCATTGACAGGTGTGACAAGAGGCCTGCACCTTTGTCTCATTGGGACTTGGAGCACTCAGCTGTTCATCACACATTCCATTCCTTGACACACTTGGTGGGGAAGACACTGGTTAATTTAAATGAGCTCCTAAAGTCTGAGATCCATACAACACCACAGTGGGATACTGTGTCTTTTTATAACTGTGCTGATTCTTTAACTATGACTACAAACTTGGATATGTGTGCCTGCACAGGATAGAATGGCTTGAAGGGGAAACTCTGGACCAAGTTCCTTAAGGCCCACTTTTTGATGTATGTCTTTTGTTCATCCTACCCTGTACTTGTTTGAAGACATCCTGAGAAAAGAAGTTGTGTTTCCCCCCTTCAGAGGGACTGTATGATTTCTCTTGCAACTGCCACCCAGTCATCTACTAGATCTGGCCAACCCTAAAAAATGGAGATGGGGGTGTTGCTTTTCCATCTGAGGAAGGGCCCAAAAGCATAACAGTTTTTCTTCCTACATTGCTGGTAAACTTGTCCATGTTGTTAATTCTTCCCAGTGCCTGTTATTCATTATGTGTATAGACTAGAGCTGTCACTAAGGGTGGGGCAGTACTGCAACTTCCTTCTTTCTTAACCATCAAAAAGACCAGTGGGTTTTAAATGTGATCAATATAAGCCTTCCTCAAAAAGAGCTCTACTTGCAGATCAGTCTGTTTTAATAAAGCTGTTGCAGGGGACACAAATTCTAACCGTTGAAAGGATTTAGTGGCAATATCTGTGATTCAAGAAGAATGAGAGGTTTTATTTCCAGCTTTTCTGCTTCAGAGAGGGTGACATTATTTCACCATCATGGACTTCAGTGACTTCAATCAACATATTCTGTACATGTGATGCCAGATGGTAAGTCTGCAGATTTCCTTTTAAGTTATTAAGTGATATCATTAAGCATTATATATTCCTTTAGCCCACATAGAAGACTCCTCCAGTTCACTGTCCATAGACTTCACTTCCAGTACAGAGTGTTGCCATTTTCAGCTTTTCTCAGTGGCTAGTCTTCTCTTAGGTGTTAGGTGTAGTTGCAGAAATTTTGAGAAACTTCTTGTGCTTTGTGCCTGAGTAAGTGGCGTTTGTTAGAGCTGTCCAGGAACACACTGGAGGCATTCCTCCTCTGTGCACTTATGTAGGTGCAGTCATTAGAGGTCGCCATAAACTGAAAGAAGTGCATTTGATCCCAGGACAAAGCTCTTCACTAGAATGGAGTTGAAGAGACAACTGGTCATTCTTAACTTCGGAGACATCCAGCAGATTATGACTTTGGCTACCTAGGAAAGGAGCATCACAGAGTCCAGTAGTCCTTTTGGGCTTGGTAATAGCTATTATCTCCATGGTCCCATTTGTATACCTGAATATATTAGAATTGAAGTATTTAAGGAGCCACTATTTGCTTACTGACCTACTGTTGGTGCCACAACTCTTGACAGGTATTGGAATGGTGATTAATTCCTACCACTCTGTTTTTTTCCTCTCTGCAGCTGATCCCTCACAAATTAAAAAAATGCTTCACTTGTGGACTGGGGAGTCTATCAGCACCCATAATCTATAATGGAGTGCTTATTCTCAGATGTGGATCTCCATATCAAACAGATTGGAGTTCATAGGAGTTCTCCTGACCTCCAAGGTCTTGGAGAAACCACTTCTTAATTATATGGTCAGACAGTCAGTCCATTGTGAGATATCTAAAGAAGTAAGGAGGCATAAGGTCATCATGCTTGTGCAGACAACTGATGCTTATCAAGTGGTGAAGCATACATCTATCAGAAGTTCATACCCCTGAAAACATGTGACGCATGGTGGTGAAGCCTGACTGCAAACAGGATCTTTCAATGTCCTAGACACACAGCTTATCCTCTAGCACTCTTATGAAGCTCTCTATTTGGAAGATGTTCTGCTTCAGAGTCTTCTGAAAGTGGGGCACTCTGGACATCAGCCTGTTTGCCACTTAAGAAAATACAGCTGTTCCACTGATCTGCTTTTTTCAGCAAAGGGGCGATAACACTAAACGCATTCTTTTTCTTCTTGTGGCATGGGAAATTCCTGTATGTCTTCCCACACTTCTCATTGGTTCTACATCTCATTACAGAATTCAGAGAAGAAATACTAAATGTCCTGATTACCCCTTGGGGGCTGAAACGGTTTGCCATGAGGACTATAGTGGTACATACAATTATTTTGGCCCTTGTCAAGATGACCAGTTATGTCTTCAGAAATGGACTTTAATGTAAGTAAATCATAAAATGTAGCCAAGGAACCTAGTCAAAGCCAGGTTGGAAAAAGGTCATATCAGAAAATGTCAAAACCTTAGTCTCCATCACCCCCAAAAGTTAGCTCAAAAAGGTATGTTTTTAAAATGTATGTGGGTCAGGGAAGATCTCAACCAAGCATGCAAGAGATTCCAAACATAGCACCCCTGATAAGTGATGGAGATTTCTCTAGAAGAAGCAAAGCAAATCCATGAAACCTCCAGTAGCCCAAGGGTGTTGGAGAATGGACAAAAACAGACTGACATCAGCTAAGAAGCGCCTAAAGGTAAGGTGACCCAATAGTGTGCGGTAAGAAAAACAGGAATGAGAACCTTCGATGCAAAATGTGAACTAACTTTAAGCCTGTACAGACACTGCAATATGGATATGAAGAGATGGCATTAAGAGATCTCAGTTTGTAACCAGACTGCAGAATTCTACACCAGTTGCAGATGGTTGAGTTCAATGTTCAGGAGTCACAGGTACAGGCCAGTACACCAGTTAAGAAAATGCCAGAGCATGCACAACCAAAGATAAAGTTCGTAAAGGAATAAGGTGCTTAATGAGGGAGATTTTCTTCAGATGAAAACAAGAAGACTTCATGAGAACAGTTTCTAAGGGTAAGGTGATCATCAAGTATCCGCACAGATTCTGCATGTGAATTCCTGTTTGTCATCACTATAAATGATGTCTGGTGAGAAAGATGACATTTTTATTTAGTTACAAGTTTAAGGCCAATGTAGACTCTTGAGGGAACTTTTAAATAATATATCTTACAAAGAGTGACTAATAGTGGACTCATGGCATCCCATATCTGGGAAGAGCAAGAAGGTGTGAAATTGAGACACAACCCACTAAATATGACCAGAAAAGTAGGAGGTAAACCATTGACATGACTCAGCTGGTATATACTGCAGTAATGAGGCAAGCCTTACGCAAGATCTCATACTCCACTATGTCACATGCTAAAAAGAAAACTAAAGGATCGGAAAGAAATAACATCAATCATCTCTAACAACAAGGAGATCATTAAACACCCTAACAAGGGCTGTTTTACTATGTATAGAACATAAATCAGACTGAAATGAGTCATAAATGTGATTGACAGTCAAACAGAAGTCCAAGTGTACATACACATCCTCCTCAAAATCCATAACAGGTTACAGGATGGTCAGTAATTATCCAAAGGATCAGCATCTATTCTAGTCTTAAAAGTGGAAGTAACCCCAGTCTCCTTTAATAAAGATGAAAATATCTTCTTTCAAAAGAATTTACTGATCTAGTCATCAAGACATGATGTTACAAGCTGGATTGGGTAAAGGTCCAAGCCACAGGTGTTCCATGTATTTTGAATATCAGAAATAAAAACATATCATAACTAAAAGTATTGAACTTGGCCCAAGTTATCAAATACTCAACTGTACCACTGCAGGACTTAAGAAGTGCCCCAGGATCTAGACTAAATATGATGGAGGTCAGCTTAACAGCAAAATACAAGGCAGCTAGTTCACATTCTTTCACTTCAAAAAATCTCTGTGAGAAGACAGCAGGGTCTACAGAGCATACCCCCCACCTGAAAGAGAGGCACTTTTTGATTCACTCATGCTGAGATTTCAAAAGACAAGAAAATATTTTTTTCAGGTACCCCTTGGCCTGACTGACTGAGTAATCCTTATCCAGTAGAAGCTCATCTTCCAGCAGGTGAATACAATGCACTCTGTACACTAACCTTATTCCCACCATTCTAAACTCAGAGCATAGGTTCATACTATGTCCTACATAGCACAAGATGGACAGCACTTACATAACTTCAGACCAGCAGGCCAATTGCTGTCAGGACCTTATTATAGACCTTGACAGCCTCATCAACATCACTATCACGATACTCCTGGACTGATGTATGGTAGAATCAGTGAGTCACATGTAATGTGATGTAAGTTAAAAAAAAAAAAAATCAGTCTCTAATCAGGGGACATAACCCTATGCAGATCCAGCAAAAAACAAGATTATGGACTAACAAGATGACAGGCTACCCCACCAAGCCACTGATCACAGTAACTAGCAGGAAGATCAAATTCAGTATATGTCAGTCCATGCATACATCAGTGGAGGTAACCACCAGAGCAAACCAAAATATAACATGCAGGAATTTTTTTTAACAAGAGTTAGTGACTTCTCATCCACACAATTGTTTGAAGTCACTAAGAAGTACCATTCAGCAATAGCGAAACAAAGAAGACAAGAAAGTTAAGGAACACGTGAAGGAACATCCTTGCACTACTTGGTGGATGGCAGAAAAGGAGGTACCTACAGTTTGCTACCACTACCATGACATATTAAAAGGAGTTGATATTCCCAGTGTGACCTTCTTCAGCTCAGAGGTGGCACAATGGAAGATTCTTGACTTGCATTTGGCATTGAGCCAGGTTTTTCTAATGCCAAGTCTGTATCACAAAGCAGGTTAGATATTATACTTGCACCAGACAGCAACTTGGCTGGAATTGTAGGAAAAGACCTCCCATTAACCTGTCCCAGATGGAAAGAGGGATCCTCCAGTACAAGTCAATATGCTTTGCTGAAAATTTTCCGGATTCGGATTAGTGGAAAAGTAATACCTACCCATAGACCCATCACCGAGAGGAATTCAGTAGATTAACTGACAGAGTAAGAAGATATCTTTAAATTTCAGTAGGTGTGTTGAAATGTAGCCCAGTTTCTCAGCCTATAGCACTGTGTTTCCACAAACAAGAACTCAAGGGTTTTGGGTCATTTCAGAGAGAATATGTTTGCATCTTCTACCTTATTAGTGGTGAGTAATTAATTGTCTAATCCACATAGTCTATATCCAGTGAGAGATGCAGGACGCACATTTAGAAATGCTGGATTAGCTTCCTTAAGGTGATTTGAAAGACTCACACAAAGCGTAGGTTGGTCCTGCTTTCCAAATATGCTATCAAATGGTGTGAGTAGACAGTGACTCCAGTGATGTTGTGAACAGGGCAACCGACACTGGCACATCCATTCACTGACATGCCTCATGTGCCTTAATGATTAGGCCAAGCATGTCAGAGTAGATCCTCTTTTGAGAAGCCATTGATATTTAGCCTTGAGCTCAGTACCCAATTTCAGCTGAAAAAAAGACTGCACAGATTTGTACACCTCTGAAGTCATATTTTAGGATCCCCAAATGTCCATCCAAGGACTAGAAAAGATCAGCAGTAACTGTAGATGTCCTCCCATATCACTCTTGCAGTATTCATTAGACTGGGGAACCCTTGGCAAGGGTAGCCCAACATCCAGCCACTATACCAAATCCTCAGGTTGTAATAGGGATGTCGTACATCACACACATGCTCCCTGCTCATGGTATATAGCATAAAGGTGCTCTACAGACGTACCTTCCTTTGAGCTTCTTTGCTGCCAGTCTGAACGCCATCATCAATCATTGGTCTGAATGCTCTTTCATCTTCTGATTACCAAGCCGCTTCAGATTCAGTGCCGCATTGGGGTTTCACTTTTTATCCTTACCTTTTCTTTTGATTGTAAGGTTACATGTCATCAAGAAAGGGAAAATGCCAATGTGGGAGACAGATTCCCCATAAGGACAGTCACAAGCAGTGTTTGTTTTGTTTAGGTGCTTCTTACAACCTTCCATTGTGCCCTATTTGTCAGGTATTTGTCCCTAAATCTCTTCATGGTAGTTGTCTCCTCCTTATCTATATACCTGAAAAAACAGCATCTTAAATTGTTGGCACAGAGCAGAATAGTGGAATTGTCCTAGCCTAAGGGTCAGATGTTTGCTAAGAAGGCCCAAAAAGTTAGGTCAGATTCTACTGCTGTACCGCCGCCCCCAGACATCTCTCTCTCGAGGCTGGTGAAAGCCTGGAGGATTGCTCGATTTGTCCATCAGATTCCTTAGGCGTAACAGTTTCGGAGGCTGGCATCAATCTGGCTTCTCTCACATCCCCAGAGGCTCTGCATACATCCATTTGGGGGGAGCCACAGCTGATTATTTCCAAGGGACCAAGGGGTGTTCCACAGATTCTTGTTAGGGAGGAGATTCCAACTACATTGATTGATTGTCCGCAGGGTTCTAAACCTTCTAAGATATTTAGAGCAGATGTCCCTTTAAAGAAGAAGCAGAAGACAAAGCATGTTTTCCCTGCTCCTAAGGATCC
Source organism: Protopterus annectens (assembly GCF_019279795.1). Taxonomy (NCBI): domain Eukaryota; kingdom Metazoa; phylum Chordata; order Ceratodontiformes; family Protopteridae; genus Protopterus; species Protopterus annectens. Next base: position 1,089,000,930 of record NC_056741.1, read on the forward strand.
TCAGCGTAAATGGCAGGATTTTACACAGGGGTAATTTAATGCTGTCATGCTTTGAAGCCCCCTCAGGGAGTCTCTGTTCATGCCCCCTCCTTGGTCTTCTACGTCTCTTAAGATGCCCAGGGAGCAAAACTCTTCCAATGAGGACTTACACTCTGATGAAAAGTCTTTAGGCTATTCCTCCCAGATTCCTTCTCCATTGGATTATGGTTCTGAGGAAAAGGACTCTATTAGTCCAGACTCTCCTTTTGAGGAGATTTACTTTAGGGATATTATCTCTGTTTGATAGAATTTTTTAAGTGGGACTGCACCCAGGTTTCTGATGCTCAGGAGAAGTACTACAAACTCCTCCAAATGGAGTCTGTTAAGCCCTCTGTTGTCCCTCCTGTTCTTGCTGCTTTGTTGGACACTTTGTCAACAGCTTCTCAGGCTCCTGATTCCCAGCCCCTGCTCCAAAAAAAAAAAAAAAATGATACGTTTTATAAGGTGCCTGATGATTGCAAGTTTCTTTATGGGTCCCTCTGCTGACCCCTCTGTTATTTCTGTTTCTTCTGACAAGTTTTTCAAGCTTCTGCCTTCTACTAAACTGCTTCCTTCTGACAAGGACAGTAGAACTATGGAAAGATTGAACAAACAAGTATACACTGCTATAACTCTGGCCTTTAGGGCTGTAAATTACCAAGCCCATATGATCGGGTATATTTTAGCCCTTCTTTCTCAGGCTTTTCAAGTTATTTTAAACCTTCCAGATTCTGAGAGGAAGGCTTCATCCCTCTCTTTGTTGGGGTGTTTATCTCAAGTAGCTTGCCATTCCATTAAATGCAGTTATGAAGCAGCTGATGCCTCCTGCATAGCTGCTGCTTTTGGTTCTATGTTAAGGTATTATTCCTGGCTTTGCCTTCAGCCTCTGCCTGATGATATTAAGGTCACGCTGATGACTGTTCCTTTTGACAAAAATCTCGCTGGTTCTGCAGCTGCTGAGCTTTTTAAGTTTCTTCAGGAGAAGGATAAGCCTATGCAGAAATTAAAACATGTTTTTGTTTCCCCTATTCCCATATTTCAGAGGAATTATCCCACCAAGTTTGCCTTTGTATGTAGATAGTCTTGCCCTCCTCCCAAGAGTAAAAAGGGTACCAACAAGGCTCCTGCTTCTAAGTCTATTTAGAATCCTACAGCTTAGAAGCCTCCTTTTCCAGACAAGCCAGGTTCTGTCTGCCTATCTTCTTTCCTCTCTCCTCAGCTAATTTCCTCTGTCTCTTCTTCTTTCTTTGTCCCTTCACAATTGGTTAAGGATCAACCAGGATTCTTGGGTTCTTTCCATCATTCATCAGGGGTATTATATGGTTTGGAAATCTCTTCCTCCTTTTTTGGGCATTCCTCACTCTCCTCAGGAACAGCTGCCCTTTTCTCCAGGGGTTCTTCAAAGCCTTTTATTTCAAGGCACCATCCAAGCAGTTTCTGCTCCCCTAAAGGGGAAGAGGTTTTATTCCAGAATGTTCCTGGTTCCCAGGAAAGAAGGCACCCGGAGACCTATTCTGGAGCTTTCCCAGTTCAACACCTTTTTAAAGCTCCCCTCCTTTTGAATGGTATCCCTTCAAACCTTGTTTCCTCTCCTTCTACCTCAGGCTTTCCTAGTCTCTCTGGATCTCAAGGATGCTGATCTCCATATTCATATTCATCCCCCTTTCAGGAAATGTTTACACTTCTCTGTTTCTTCCTGCATTTTCAGTTCTCTGCTCTGTTGTTTGGCCTCTCTGTTTTCCCAATGGTATTCAGCAAATGCCTCACTCCTGTGACTGCTTTTTGTAGGACGAGGGAATACAAATCTTTATCTGAATGACCTGCTCATTCAGGTTTCCTCCCCAGAGACCTTGCTTCAGCACTTTCACTATGACATTTACCTCTTGTAGAGCCTAGGGTTCACGGTTAATTACCAAAAATCCTTCCTGACTCCATCTCAGTTTCATGTTTTTCTCAGATGCAGGCTCCAGACCATTCCCGTGCTGGCATTCCTGCATCCTCCCAAGGCTTTAACTGATTGCATTTTTTTCATTCCATTCTTCTTCTGGTCTCAGTTACAGCCAGGAGTTTCTAAGTATTCTGGGGTTCATGGCCTTCACCATTCCTATGCTTCCTCTAGCCAGGCTTCATATGAGAAAGCTACAGTGGTTCCTAATGTCAATCTGGCTTCACCATTCTCATCCTTTGGATTATCCAATTCTTTCCCTTCTTTAATGCCTCAAGCTAGAGCTTAAGAGGTGAATTCATCAACTGTATGTCAAACCAGAGCTTCCTTTTCAGCCTCCAATCCCCTCTCAGGAACTATTTTCAGATGCCTCGGATGTGGGATGGGGATCTTCTATTGTCCCTCTGAAGGTTCAAGGCCTTTGTTCATCTGAAGAAGGACCATATCAATATCAATGAAATCAAGGCTCTTCTTCTGGCCCTTCAGCCCTTCCATTCTTTATTATCGTAGGATCATAGGAGATTACTAGGCTATTGAGCCGGAGGTCATTTTAAGCCTACCAGTTTCAACCCAATGTAATACTATAGAAGTGCTAGTCAATACCCAAGATTGCATTTAGTGATGACTGCCCATATCCAGGAGGGTTGTGGGTGCTATCCCCAGTAAGAATTTATGGTGTCCCATCCACTCATCCAGGTTCCTCTTAAACAGTGTCATAGAGGTGCTCTGCTTCACATGAAATGATTGCCTTTTCCAAAAATGTGGCAGTTACTGGCAGATAAATCTGTTCCTCTAGTATGTCCTATTTAAGTCGCAGGACATATTTAAGTCCCTGGAACAGGTAGCCCTAGACCCATTTGATTTATGGATATGCAGCAAGTTCATTAGGTTTGGGTCCTGGATTGCTCTGTAGGCCAGGCATAAGTCTCCCCTAAGAAGTCTATTCGATACAGAGTATAGTGACAAGGACTTTAGTTGATCTGTGTAAGACACATGCTGGACTCCTTGATCTTCTTTTTAGAAACCTTTGAGATCTCTCTAATTGCTGCAGGTGCTTACTATGGTACATGCTGAACAGGGCATTATACTCAATTATGGGCCAGATAAGTGCTGAGTATAGGGGAGTTATAACTTCTTTTGCTCTCAGGCAATATCCTTACTAATCAAGTGTGCTACATGGAAAGCTTTCCTTACTACAGTAGACACATGGTGGTCGAAGTTAAGGTCGCAGTCAACTTGTGATCCCAGGTCCCTTACCACTTCATGGGTACTTAGGGTATTGTTGAGTTGATAGTGTGAAGGGACATCATTTGTGCTGAAGGGAATGATGCAATTCTTTGTATTCAGTTTGAGACTGTGACTAATACACCAGTTGATGGTCTGCGTGAGACCCTCCTGGAGTATACTGACATCATTTGAGGATACAATGATTGCACCTAGATTGCAGTCATCTGCAAACTTGGTCAGCCACAACCCCTTATTTTTGACCTGAACTTCTGAGAAGTATATACCAAACAGTAGGGGGCCCAGCACTGATGCATGTGGCACCCCACTGATAACAGGTCTGGTGGTTGATGTAGAGTCACCCACTTTAACAGTGTGTGTCCAGTTTGTGAGCCAGTTGGCAATCCATCTTTCAACAAAGGGGTTTACATTTAGTTTGTAAAGTTTATTGGTAATGTGGGATTGTGTAAAAAGCCTTTGCCAAATCGAGGTATGCTGTGTGCACAAATTTGCCCTCATCAATGGCCTTGGTAACACTTTCAAAGAAATCCACTAGATTTAACAAGTAGGAACCGCCTTTCATGAAGGCGAATTGCGTAGGATCCAGGGTTTGAAGGTCACCTATGTCTTTATTTATGAGGTCCATAATGATATGTTGTATGCCAGTACAAACGAGGCTGTTTAGTCTTATGGGTCTGTAATTCCCCGGGTCTGTTGCTAGGCCACCTTTGTGGAGGGGAATAACTGTATCAGTTCTCCATTCCGCAGGAACAAAGCCCGTGGTTAAGCTATGATTGAAAAGTGTACCTAGTGGTGATGCTAGTTCATGTTTTACCCTGTTTATTAGACAGTCGGATATGTCATCTGGTCCCATAGAGGCTGTGTTTTTTGCTTAGGACAAGCCTTTGAGGACCTGTTTTTCAGGTATGTAGGGTGGGGGGAAGTTTGGGGAGGGTTTATTGTAAGTTAGGAGGGGATAAGCGAGTGAAATTTTCACTAAACTTATCCACTAGCAGGTTTGCTATCTCTGTGGGGTCAGTGTGTGTGATACCATTGGCCACTAGTTCTGCACATGTTTGAGTCCTATCCTTTAGGTTACATACGTAGCTGTAAAATACCTTATGGTTATCCTTGGCGGTACTTGTTAGATTTCTCTCAAAGGAGTTTTTGGATGATTTGACAAGTTGTCTTATTTGCCTGTTGAGGCTGAGGAAGGGTGCTTTTCCATTGTAGGGGCCTTGTCTTTGTTTTCTTGGACACCAACTTTTTGCATTCTTTGTAGAGTTTATTGATGCTGGATGCCCTCCACTGCAGCTTGTTTTTACTTGGGGCTCTGGCTTTGATTCTTTGCAGTACAGCTGAGTTTATACACTTATGCAAGTGATTATACAGAACTTTAGTGTAAGCTTTGACATAATTACCACTTCCAACTTGGGGTGGGGCTTGGAATACATTTATACCTTTACCGCGGAGGGTATAGTTTGCCTTAGTGAAGTTTTTTAGTCTTATTTCACCCTTTGTGAGTTCTGGTGTTAGTGTCAGTTTGAAGATGACTGATTTGTGGTCAGTTTTAATTAATGAGGGTCCAACAGTTGCCACAGTGCACCTGTTTGATATGTTGGTGAGGACCAGATCTAGAATGTTTGTTCCTCTTGTCAGGGTATGGACAATTTGTTCCAGGGCATTTGAATTCATGCAGGCAAGTAACTTTTGTGCTAGTGAGTTTGGGCTAGCATAGGTTTCCCATTTGATGGTGGGATAATTGAAATCGCCCATAACCAGTGTGTTCAGTAAAATTTGGATTGTCTTCAGTTTGGTTAATTTAGCTTCATGGGTCTCATGACCCATGGAGGGGGATCTATAACAGGATAAGACTTGAATAGGGGTCTTGCCCACTGTACCCTGGACCTGGAGAAACTCCATGGAGTTGTCCAGTCTAACTAAATGAGAGGTGAAATCATCTCTAATATAGATTGAAACACTGCCTTTTTTGGTTTTCAGACATTCATTCTGCAGTCTAAAGGTGTGGAAGGCATTGTAGCCTTGCAGGGCCAGAGTACTGTCTCAGGCCTTAAACCATGTTTCTGTGACTGCACAGACATCCACAGCTTCTAGTGACAGAAGTGCTTCCAGAGAGTGCAGTTTTTGGTTTAGGATCCTAGCATTTAGCAGCATGACCCTTATTTTGTTCTGATTGGTTAATTTCATGTCAATATTGTTGCTTTCGAGACCTTGCCAAAAAAGACACCTTGGAGGAAACAAGAGCCTTTGCCAGCAGTCAAAAGCCTAGGGGTGCCAGGTGCAAACTGTCTCTGGCAAAGCAGCAAAGTTTGTCAACCATGGCTTCCCAGGCTGACAGGAACCGGATCCCTTTTGAATGATACCAAAAACTGAACCAATTATTGAAATTAATATTTTTTCATTCCAGGGCCCCTCAAAATCTTTCCAGACAATGCCGTGGTGATGTGGTACATCAACAAGCAAAAAACGAAATGGTCATACTTCTTATGCAGACTAGCTGTTCCAGTTTGGGGTCTGGCTGTCCAGTATCAGGTGACTCTTCAGGCTGTTTATATTCCTTCAGATCAGAACATTGTGGCAGGTTCATAACACAGACTCATGAGTGGATGCTTCACAGAGATGTGTTTATTAACATTGTTCACCAGTGGGGTACTCATCAGGTAGATCTTTTTATCTCCCCTCTGAACAGACAACTTCCTTTGTTTTGCACCACAGCCCCATGTCCTCTGGCTGGGAAGGTGGGTGGCCTGTCTTTTTCTTGGAAGGGGATGTTTATCTATGCCTTCCCTCCCCTTCCTCTCATACCGAGAGTCCTGTTCAAGATAGAACAAGATTCTCCCAAGATCTTGTTAGTGACTCCCTTTTGCCCAGGCAGTATTGGTTCCCTGTTCATCTGCATTTAGCCAAGGGCAGTCATCACAAGCTACCTCACAGTGTGGACCTACTCACACAAGACAAGGGGTCTCTCATCCATTCCAACCTGTCCACACTTCAACTGACACTGTGGGTGATATGATTTTATCTCTTAGACACTTTTTTCTAAGGGCATGCTTTGGATTCTGCAGGAGGCCAGGAAAACCACTACCAGGATATCTTATTTCTCCAAATGGAAGAGATTTTCTGTTTGGTGTCTTGCTTATAACCTGGATCCACTTTCCATTTGGTGTCTTGCTCATAACCTGGATCCATTTTCTGTGGAATTTCCTTTGTTTTTTTTCTATTTGCGTGAATTGCTCCATGCTGGTTGGCATACTCCAGTTAAAGCCCACCTTTCAGCTGTTTCTGCCTGTCTGACTTTAACTCCTCCTTTGACTTTTAGACTTGAGGTCAAACAATTCCTTAAAGGTGTCCTTCATATAAGGCCTGCCTATTCCTACTTCCCGGGACCTTAATTTTGTTCTTGAAAAATTGTCTTAAGCTGTGTTTGAGTCTGCAGCTTCAGCTTCCTTACAATGTACTTGGGGGACTGTTCTTCTTTTGGCCCTTACTTTAGATGGTGTCTGAGCTTCAGGCTGTTATGGCTGTTCTTTTTTTAGTTTTTCATAGGGACAGGGTGTCTCTTCATAATAATCCTTCTTTTATGCCCAAAGTTGTTAATGAGTTTTCTGTTAATCAGTCGATTCATTTGCCCACTTTTTTCCCTTTTCCACAGTCTGCTAGGGAGAAGGTTCTTTACACTAGGTAGCCTGTCTACCACAAGAGTGGTTTCTGGCCCAGAAATTGTAGTTTATTGGCCGTTTGGCAGTTTTTCCATCTCTTTCAACTTACTGGTTTAAAAGCCCTCGTTTGTGCTTGTTTACCATAGTTCCTGTAACTAGTCTAGTCCAGATACAGATTTTCTATATCCAGGACTGTTTGTAAGCTTCTGAGCCCCCCAAGTCTTTCTGTGTTGGAGGGAAGCCTTCTAGCTTATCAGTGGGAGTGGGAGTGGTAAGCACTAGGTAGCCTATCTACCACAAGAGTGGTTACTGGCCCAGAAATAGTAGTTTATTGGTTGTATGGGCAGTTTTTCCATCTCTTTCAACCTTCTGGTTTAAAGCCAGCATTTGCACTTGTTTCCCACCTTTTCTGTAACTAGTCAAGTCCAGATACAGATTTGCTGTATCCAGGACTGTTTGTAAGCTTCTGAGCCCCCCCCCAAGCCTTTCTGTGTTGGAAGGAAGAATTCTTGCTCATCAGTGGGAGTAATAAGCACTAGGTAGCTTATCTACCACAAGATCCAGGTACAGGTTCTTAGTTTTAGCACTTGAATTTGCTTAATCGTGCTCAGCACTTGTTCAGACCTTATTGTTAGCACTAAATAAGCTGCAAATTACTACAGCACTCAACCTTCCTCTTTACCTAGAGGAAAACAGTTTTTGTACTTATTTTCCTCACTTGCTTAGAGAAAAACAGCTCTTATACTCACTTTCCTCACTTGTCTAGAGGAAAGTAGTTTTTTATTCAGGCATGTCCAATGGTCAGCTCCTAGTGTTCTCTCCTGTTTATCTGATGAATGTGGGCATCTTGAGGCAATGTAGCAATTGCCTCATGTACACAGACAACCCTCTCCTCCTACCAGCCAACACCACAACCTGTGAGAGATGCACTTATCTAGCCAAACTGGAGGTAAAGCTCTCTCCAACCAAGACTGAACTTGACAGTCAAGAGGAGAAGGTAAACACTTGCACCACACCACACTCATCACATAGTCCCACTAAACCTACACTACCAAAATCCACACATAGAAACACAAAAACATTCGCTGAGGCAATCAATAATAATCTGCTCATGCAACAGAGACCTCCAAAGCAGAAACACAAGCAAGCTCCACCCCCCAACACAGCCCAAATGACACATAGCCCACAGACTTGGTGTGCCACTCAACCACAGCCCATAAGGCAAAACAACGTACCCAACACACTAGTCATAGGTGACTCTATAGTCAGGCACACTGATGTCCCACTCACCAGGCTAAACAAGGAGAAGGTTACTGTCAGCTGCCTGTTGGGTGCCAAGATCCACCACATAACCCATGCACTCAGGTCACTCCACAACAAGTACAAATATGACTCTGTCATTGTCCATGTTGGTATGAATGACCTGAGATGTACCTGCCTGGACTACATGAAAAGAGACATGGAAGAGCTCTCCGATCTTGTAGCCCAGGCAGGTATGACCCTAGCCCTGAGTAGCATCCTGCCATCGCCCAGAATGATACCACAGTACAAGGACAAAATGATTGACTTCAACAATTAGCTAAGCTTCTGGTGTGTCATTCTAAGGGGATCCAATATCTGTCTGCCTGGGACTACATGGTCGGCAGACCATGATGCTTTGCCAGAGTCACCCCTGGGCTTCCGGGTACTGGCTAAGGCTCTTGCTGCCTATATTAGTGCCTTTTTAGGCAAGGTTCAAATGACAAATTCACCACCATAACAGAAACAGGCAAGCAAAAACTGAGGGTAAAAATGCTTAAAATGGAGAACATTGATGTCTGTGCAGTGACTGAAACCTGGTTCAAGGCTCCAGAGAGCACCCCTGCATTACCAGGCTACAACTCATACCACACTTTTTGGCCACCTAACCTGGACCGGAACACCAAAGGCGGAGGTGTGTCCATATTCATTAAGGATATCCACACCTCCAGGCTAGTTGCTCAGCCCTGGATCAACTTATTCACACCCCCACCAGGGGCAACAATATCCTCGGCCTAGTCATTACCAACATGAGTGACCGGTGTTCCACACCTGAAGTCAACGCCTTGTTGGTCAGATCCGACCATAAGCTAATCACCCTAGATATCTACATCCCGCCCCCACTCCCCATTAAGGAAATCATGGTAAAACATTTCTCCAAAGCCAACTTCATGCTTCTTAAGACAGAAGTGGTGAACTTCATGACACCCATGCAGATTGACAATACAGTTATGACTGCTGAATCCTACACAGATGCACTCTATAAGCACTTACACGAGTGTATGGATCTTGCTATCCCAAAAAGAACCAAGACACTATCCTCCAAAAAAAGGAAGCCAATCTGGTGGTCCCCTGCCATAAACCAACTCTACAACAGAAGAAAGAAACTGTTGCAAAAGAGAGTAAAATCCCATGAGTGCAGGAGTTCCCTGGTCAGCTTCAGTAAGAAGCTGAGATCCCTTATAAGATCCTCCAAAGCTAGCTACGAAAACAAAATCATCACTGATTCTAGGGACAACCAGAAAGCATTCTATAGCTATGTCAAGAATCACAATGGCAACATCCAGATCTGCTCTGAGTTACAGCACAAACGGCATGAAAATTACAGAACCAACTGATATTGCCAATGTCCTGGCAGATAGGTTCAGTACTAACTTTACCCCCCTCACCCCCTAAAGGGCCCATATCTATACAGGAAGAATGCAGAGTCCCTGTAATCACAACTATGCAGGTAAAAGCTGCACTCTCTAAAGCCAAAAACACAGCATCCATGGGACCAGACAACATCCCAGGCTGCATTTTACATGAACTTCAGAATGAACTGGCTCCCCACCTAAGCACCATGTTCAGTCATAGTCTCACATCAGGCTTTGTGCCCACTGAATGGTGCACAGCAACAGTTATCCCACTGCACAAAGGGGGAGCCACTACTGATCCCGGGAACTATCACCCTATTAGCCTGCTGAGCCTGGTCTGTAAGGCCATGGAACGTATCATCATGGAACTCATAAACAAAGACATTGGTAACCTCCAAACTCTGGACCTCACCCAGTTCGGGTTTGTGAAAGGCAGATGATGCTTCCTGAACCTGATCAACTTCTTTAAGGCAGTCACCAAAGCTGTAGACGAGGGTAAGGTGGTTCACACAGCCTATCCTGACCTTGCCAAGGCTTTCGACACCATCCCCATTCTGGAATTATAGCTAAACTCACTAAACTAGGTATAAATCCCTACATCACAAGATGGGTTGCCACTTGGCTCACTGACAGAACCCACACTGTAAAAAGTTGCAGACTCCAAATCTGACTTTTAACCAGTGACAAGTGGAGTACCACAGGGTTCAGTCCTGGGACCTCTCCTGTTTGGTATCTACTTTTCTGAAGTACAAGCTAACACAGAAGGCCTTTGGCTAACAAAGTTCGCAGATGACTGCAAACTAGGAGCCGTAGTTCAGTCCCCAAATGATATGGACATCCTACAGAAGGGCCTCACTGAGACAGATGCCTGGTGTCAGAGCCATGGCCTCAAGCGCAATGCCAAAAAGTGCATTATCATCCCCTTTGGTAAAAACTCTGTACCCATGAACTACCACATAGGTGGCAGTCTACTTAATGCCAAATGTGTGATAAGAGACCAGGGGACCCAGGTGGACAGTAGTCTCTCCTTTGATAATCACATCACCACAGTAGTCAGGAAATCCTTCTACGTGGCACACCTCATCACAAAAGGGTTCTCATCTAGGAAAAAAGAGGTAATTGTCCCTCTCTACTCGACACTCATTAGACCCATTATAGAGTACAATACCCCTTTTGGAATGTACCTCACAAGACATCTGCAGCAGCTGGAAAGGCCACAGAGGTACCTTACAAAGAGGATTACTGGCCTCAAACAGATGCCCTACACTGACCATCTCAAAAAACTCCAGCTTTACTCCGTAACATATCGCCTACTCCAAGGTGATCTCTGCCTAACATATAAAGCTGTGTCAAACCCAGAGCTGTTGGACATGCTACACCTAAAGAAATCCCAATCCTTCCATGCTACACGCTCTAGGGACCTAAACCTTGTCACCACAATAAACAGGGCATGCTGGAGGGACAGATTCCTGTCCCTGAGACTTCCCATGTCAAGCAAATTTCCTCATTAGCATTCTTCAAGAAATGTCTTAATAAGGGCATGGGAAATAGGAAATATACACCCCGGGGATCACTTCTGTGGCCCTGCTCGACAGGGGCACAGGAAAATAACTTTCTTGGGTGGCATAAGCCAGGGAACCCTGTTGGCTAAGCTTACTTGAGCCCCTGGGCCAATAGCCTAGTACCTACCTATGAACTTTGGACTTGCAGAGACAACTCGGGTATTATTTACATAAAACTAAAGCTATTCTCAAATCTGGGCAACTTTGTGTTTCTTTTCATCCTTGGTCTTTAGGTGTGACTGTTTCTAAGCAAACTGTTTCTTCCTGGATCTTTAAAGCCATTTCCTTTTGTTATTCTTTTCATGGGTAAAGCCTCTCTTCTTCTGTTAAGGCTTATTTTACCAGGGCTATGGCTCCTTCTGATGCTTTTTTCAAAGGATTGAACACTCACATCATCCTTGAGGCAGCTACTTGGAATTCTATGCATATTTTTACCAAACATTATAAGTTGGATATGGTTTTCAGGGCTAGAGCTAGATTTGCCATGGCTTTCTTGAGGGCTTTGCTGGACCTTTCTCCTCCCGTGTTTCTTCTTGAGCTTTGGCACTCTCCCTAGAATACTGCAACAGTGATATGGAAGGACATAGTACAGTTGTGTAAAATCTTATCATAACAGTAGATGTCCTTCCCTTCACTGTTACAGTACTCTCTTCCTCCTTTTCACATTTTCTGTCTGGATGCACATGTCCCTTTTTGTACTCCTTGGACTGTTGTTCCACATGGGGCTTATCTCTTCTGAGAAAGGTACATCCATACATCACCTTTATGCCCTATGCCATGAGTGGGGAGCATACGTGTGATGTACAATGTCCCTATTACAACCTGAGGCTTTGGTATACTAGCCGGGTGTCAGGCTATCCTTGACAGGGGATTCCCCAGTGTAATGAGTACTGCAACAGTGAAAGGGGAAGGACATCTAATGTTGTGGTAAGATTTTACACCACTGTATTTTTCACCAGTATCAGCAAAGACAGCAAGCTGGAAACAGGCAGCTAGTTTGGGTAAGTACTGCAGCTGTTTGTGATGTTAAGATGGTGCAAAGTCCTCCTTCTGTTACTGATGCCAACAACCCTGACAAGGCTCCTTGGTGATGTCAGGTACTTGTTGGCAGACTCTCCCTCCATCTCAAACCTTGATTCACCCTCAAAAGAGATGTGTGAACACAGAACATTGTCTGTTATGCCTTGCAGTTTTACATCTCTATTACTCTCTCTGTTCATTACCAGTCATGTCTTTTCTACTACATGTGATATTCAACATCCCTTCTCTAGTCAGGGTATAGGCCAGTCGCCTTTTTCAAAACACAGAAAAGAGCCATTACAAGTTCAAAAGAGCAAGTGCTATTACCATATTTTGAGTTACTACGAGGGGTAGTGCCTGAGACTCATTCAAGATGTCAGTAGTCAATCTTTCTATCAGGTTCCACATGGTTGCCTTCCATGTTATTCATCCTATGTTGTGTAAAACAGATTTGAAGAACTGCTTGGATGTTTGGGTTACCTTCCTACACATCAAAATAAGGAGGTTTCTCTACTTCTACATCAGCCACAACCACTTGCAGTTCCACATTCTAACATTCAGTTTCTCTTAAACACCAAGAGTATTCAAACATGGCACTGGTTACTGTACATATGAGCATACTCCACAGCCAGGATTTTTCATGTCTTGATAACTGGCTGATGTGCACAGCATAAAGGACTCTTAGCAACTGACATGGAAGGTATGGGAGTGCTATTCGGAAACCTTGATGCCATGGAAAACATCCCAAAGTGAAATCCCATTCAAAATAGCTATTGTCCTTCACTGTTGATGTTTGGTTACTATCCCAGCAAAGGACAGTGCTCATCATAAAGCTCATTGTCACAGTGAATTTATAATATTAATGGAATAAGTCACAAGTGGAAATCATCTTTCAGACAGATTTGAAGAACAATTGGACTTCCTGTTTGGATGTCCATTTTTTTTTATTCCTACTGATATATATAGTGTAGCTAATGATGTCCCTGGGCAAAATAAAATCACTGAGTGTTCCTCTGGTTGGCAGACCCCCCTCCCACATACCCCCTGGGGTATCATCTGCATTATCTCTTTATTTCTTATAGGAGGGAAAAAGTATATTGTGATCATTATAAAACATTAGTAAGAAGACTTTTTTAAAAGGGTCTTGAAATCTAAAACTTTGCTTAAGCACCACAAGTTAGTGACCAGGTAAATCCACTGTAGAGAAACATAGTTTTAGTGTTTAGTTTCCACCTCCCAGAAGAAAAAAAAAGAAACGTAAGGAGCCTTTAAGCATTATATGAAATAGAGTAAAATGTGTAAAGTCTAAGAATCTTGTGAGATGGCAAACAAGGGTAACAACCAACATCGTAATGATCCTACCAAGGTTTGTGGTTCCAACTATCATGGGGGTTTATGCTGAATCTGTTCCTTGTCAAAGAATTTGTGAATGCAAATGCCTATTCACCCCTGTTCTTATGAAAGACATACCAGTTTTCAGGTCCTGGAGTTGGGTTTTCAGTTAAATAATGCAACTGTATGACAGTCAGATGCCAGCTTCTATGCATGCACAGGGAGTGTTTGCCTGGATTTAAAAAACTCAGTGGAAAGTTCCCCTTCCTTTGCACAGCAGGTTGCTGATATTCTCATTATTATGGCGGAAGTTGCAGATGGCTGGGTGTCAACACATAGGAATACCTGGCACGACTCTCTTATTTTGGTCTCTCCCTTCCTAGATGCATTTGTAGCCACTTCCTCCTCTTTTGATTCTCAGCCTCCTGCCCCAAAGAAGCCTGATAGGTTTTATGAAGTGCTAGAGGATCTTAAATTTCTCCACAAAAAAATCCTTTGCCAGATTCTTCTGCTTTTTCTACATCCACTAACACACCTTCTAAACTTTTGTCTGTTACTAATGTTTTACCTTCAGACAGAGACAGTAGTGCCATGGACATATATGGTAAGAAGGTTTACACTTCTGCCACTCTGGTATTTAGTACCTTGAATTATCACACCCAAATGACTATAAATATCTTTTGTCTATCTTGGGTGACCTGAATAAGACTTTGAACAATGTAGAGGTTTCTGAGACTAAGCAGCAAGCTATTTCTACACTTGATCAGGCTACTCAAGTAGCAAGGCATACTGTAAAATGTAGTTATGATGCGGTGGACCCTTCTTCCTGAGTGGCTGCTACTGGATTAGTTATCAAGAGATTTTCTTAGCTTCGTTTACAGTCTCTCCATGGGGATGTTAAAGATAAGCTTTTATATTCCCCTCTGCAGAGGGATTTCCATTTTGGACTATTTACAGCAAAACTTTTCAAAGTCTTTGCAAGTGAAAGATAAATTGATACAAGATTTTAAGCAGATTTTTCTCACTTCCTTCTCTAGGTATCAGAGGTAATTACCCAGCTAAGCCTACATCCTTTTCCAGTAAGGATCAAAAATCAGTTCAAAATGGTAGAAGGTGCCAAGGAAAAGATTTTAGGGCAAGCCTACTAGAGACTTCTGGAAAACCTCCCTTTCAAAACAAATCAGCATATCTACTCCCCCTCTATCCCTCCTGAGTCCGCAACTCTCTTTACCAAAAAGGCTAACTTCATCCTTTTAAGCTCAGGACTTCATCACTTCAGACAAGTGGGTCCTATCCATCATTCAACAGGGTTACAGATGACTTGATAGGAAATACCATTCAGATACATCCTCCCCCTCCTCAAAACCAGTTTACATTTCCTCCTTCCTATTTTGCAAGGTCTGCTCTATCAAGGTATCATAAAACTTATACACCTTTGAGATCTAGGAAAAGTTTTTTTATTGCAGACTTGTCCAGGTATGCAGAAAAGAAGAAGCTTGGAGGCCCATTCTGGACCCATCACACCTCAATACCTTTCTGAAGGTGCCTTTCTTCAAAATGCTGTCTTGTTAAACTCTTCTTTCCTTCATCCTCCTCCAGGCTTTTCTGGTTTCTCTGCTTGTTCATTACACTTTCAGTTCTCTTCTTTACCCTTCTGGTTATCTAAAGCCCCAGGGTTTTCACAAAGTGCCTAGCTCCAGCTATTGTCTTTTGAAGAACTCAGAAAATTCAATATTTCCTTACCTGGATGACCTTATCCAAGCTACCTCTCAAGATGCTACTAATCCAGCTCAACTTCACTATCTCACTTCTATAGAGGCTGTGTTTCATTCTTAATCTGAAAAAGACTGATTTGACTCTCACCCAGGATTTATTTATTTATTCTGGGATGCAGACTGGACATCTGATGTATGGTACCTCTTCTCCCACAAGAGAAAGTTCAGACTCTCTCCATGTACTTTCAGTTTCTTTTTCCTCTTCAAACTTTTTCTGCAAGGAAAATTCTAAAGGCTCTTGGATACATGGCAGAAATCATTCCTATAGTTCTCTTTACCAAGTTTCACATCAGAAAGATTCAATGGTACCTGAAATCTCTTTGCTCTTAACATTGTCATCCATTGGATACTCAGATCCCCTTCTTCCTTTTCTAAAGAAAGAGTTGGAATGGTAGATTTTTCAGGCCCAGCCAAATCCAGGTCTTCCCTTCAAGTCAACAATTCCCTCTAACATACTTCACACAGATTAATTATATCTAGTTTGGGGAAAAATGGAATGGATCCTTGGCAGTCTAGGTTCAGTGGACCCTCAAACAAAGGGGGGCACATCAGTGTAAAAGAGCTGAGGGCCCTTATTCAAACTTACAGGTCTTTTCTCACATATGGAATCCAGGACACATCAGCAATTTCATGAACAACACAGCAGTCGTGATATATCAATAAATGGGGACAAAGTCCTACCAACTCTGCAGACTGGCTCTTTTGGTTTGGGATCAAGCTATAAAAGCAAATATGTCTCTCCAAGCAGTCTACATTCCATCACAAGACAATATTCTCAAAAATTCTCTAAGAGGTTTGAAGAAAAACTGTCACAAAGGTATACTAAATATGGATGTCTTCCTGGACATAGTCAATAAATGGGTAATTTCTCACACAGGCCTTTTTGCCTCCATACAGAACAAACAGCACAGGCACCATTCTTTATGCCTTCCCTTCAATTGCCTTAATCCCAAAGGTTCTGTTGAAGATCTAAAGGGACAGACCAAAAATCTTGTTGGTGACTCCCTTTTGGCCCAAGCAGCACTGGTTCTCCCTTCTTCTTCTTCATCTGGCCAGTAGTCATCATCACAAGTTACCATACAAAGTGGACTCACTCACACAAGAAAAGGGTTCATTGTTTCATCCAAACTTGCAAGCTATCAACCTGACATTGTGGATGATAAAATTTGAGTTACTTTCAGACACTGGTTTTCTAAGGATGTGCTCCATGTTCTTCAGGAGGTGAGAAAACCCACCACTAGAAAATCTTGTATCTCTAATGGAAAAGATTTTCTATCTGGTGTCATGCAAAGAAGAAGAATGATCCTATACAAAGATTCCCACTATTCTTTTTTTTACTTATGTAAGCTCCTTAAAGCTGGTCTCACCTATTCTTCTATCAAGGTATACTAATGTGTAATTTCTGCTTGTGTGCCACTTAATCCTCCTATGACTGTTAGAATTGAAGTTAAGCAGTTTCTGAAGGTGTCCTTCATTTGAATCCAACTAGGAGAGTTATTACCCACCCCCAGGATCTCAATTTTGTCTTAGAAATGCTTACTCAGCTACCTTTTGAACCAGATGTAATGTCCCTACTCTGCACCAGTAATAAAGGAGCCTGAATCCTCACCACTGACATTGTAGAGGGATGTTCACTTGGAATACAAATGGATGCACACAGTATTTTTAGATCTTTCTGCATCAAGCACAATTACCCTTAAGAGCACACAGGGAACACACTCAGCCTGGGGTCTGGGTTTCTCTCTCTCTCTGTCTCTCCCCAGGTCCCCAATAAAGCTCCCCACTGGCACAGCTGTAGAGTCTAGTCCTCAGCCGAGTGTCCAAGCCAAGTCCTCCAGCACCCTCTCTGTAAAACCAGTGCTTTGTGTCCCTGCTCCAAGTAGCTGACACTCATGCACTGTGAGATTTGATTTTCACACACACACACGCACACATACACATCCACACTTTTCAAAGGCTGGCACAGATTTACCCACTGTGCCCCCTTCTGCCTAGACTATAAGGTAGCTATCACTGCCACCAGACACTACAAAGTCAGCTAAGGCTCCTGCAAGGGTACCTAATTATACTAATGAAATTAATATTAATACAAATGGTAATGTTGACCAAACAACCAGGCTTCAGGAGCGGCCACAGCATCAACAATAGCTATAAGTACTCTCAAAGGACAAAATATTCTCTCAAGGACCAGCCACAATGAAAATTTTAAATATATTTAATAATAAATAATAAAAGAACATGAACATATGAAATAACTATTTACAGTAAACACCAGACTTTCAGACACAGGAAATATTAAAAATAACACAGCTGGAAAAATTCACATAGTTACAGAAAAACAATACTTAACTATTCTCACTATATTTTCCTGACTGATCTAGAGAATTACTGTTCCTATTTACTTAATAGAGCAAGGCAAGGTGAAGTAGGTGAGGGATCCTTCTGTGTCAGGTTCCAAGAAACAGACTGCCCTGAGACTTCTGTCTCGCCTAATATTAAAACATTACTTCTGCACAGAATGATATCACATACATAGGTTCATAGGTTCATACTAGGCTATCTGCCCTAGGGCATTTGTAAGCCTAGCCAGAGTGTGTTTGGCTTTCGCCACCCATTTTAAATGAATTTTGCTATACCTTTTTTTGAGGTTAGTAAACTGTGCCTCTGTCTAACAGTGACACAGAAGTGATAGCCGGGGTAAACCTACGATCTCCCATCCACTCATCAAGATTCCTCTTGAAGAGAGTCAATGTGGGACTCTGCCTAACCTGGACTGGGATTTTATTCCAGAGTGAAGGGAGCCTCTGGGTTATGAATCTGTCCCTCCAGCATGTCCTATTTATTTCAGTGCTGAGGTTCAAGTCTCTCGAGCACGTAGCTCGATGGGATTTGGATTTTCTGAGGTGCAGCATGTCCATTAATTCGGGTTGGACATGGCTTTATCGTCAGGCACAGATCGCCTCTGAGCAGGTGGTATGCCACTGAGTAGAGCTGGAGTTTCTTTAACCGGGCAGCATATGGCATCTGTTTGAGCCCTTTGATCCTCTTGGTGAGGTACTTTTGGGGTCTTTCCAGTTGCTGCAGGTGTCTGGTAAGTTACATCCCAAAAGGGGCATTGTACTCAATTATGGGCCTGATGAGGGATGAGTAAAGAGGTACGATGACCTCCCCTGATCTAGATGTGAATCCCTTCATGATTAGGTGGGCTATATAAAATGTTTTTCTAACCACTTTGGCCACGTGGTTGTCAAATGAGAGATTGCTATCAACTTGGGTCCCCAGGTCCCTAATGACTTCTTCTGTACTTAATGGATTACCATCTATGTGGTAATTTGTGGGCACTTTGTTTTTGCCAAAGGGGATGACTATACACTTTTTGGCGTTTAGCTTGAGGGCATGGCTCTGACATCAGTTGTCTGTTTCTATGAGGCCCTTTTGGAGGATGCTTGTGTCGGCTAGAGAGTTGATTATGGTGCCCAGTTTGCAGTCATCTGCAAACTTGGTCAGCCACAGTCCTTCCGTGTTGGCCTGTACCACCGAGAAATATATACCGAACAAGAGTGGTCCCAGGACTGAGCCTTGTGGGATGCCACTTGTAACTGGTTTGGAGTCTGACATGGCTCCAGCAATTCTAACCATGTGGGTTCTGTCCTTGAGCCAGTTTGCAACCCATCTAGTGACATAGGGGTTTATATTTAAGCTGGTGAGCTTATCTATAATGCCCGAGTGGGGTATTGTATCGAAGGCTTTTGCGAGGTCCAGGTAGGCTGTGTGGACCACCTTCCCCTCGTCAATGGCCTTGGTGACTGTTTCAAAGAAATCGACCAGGTTTAAGAGGCAGGATCTGCCCTTAAAGCCAAACTGGGTAGGATCCAGTGTCTGTAGGTCCCTAATATCTTTATTTATGAGGTCCATGATGATCCTTTCCATAGCTTTGCAGAGCAAGCTAGTCAGGCTTATGGGGCGATAGTTTCCAGGATCCGTTGAGGCACCACCTTTGTGGAGAGGGACCACTGTTGCTGTACGCCAATCTTTGGGTACATATCCTGTAGTAAGGCTAAGATTGAACAGTAGTTTTATGTTTGGGTTTAGCTCTTCTTGGAGTTCATGTAGGATGCAGCCTGGGACACCATCTGGTCCCATTGATGCTGTTTTTTGCTTTGGAGAGTGCGGCTCTTACCTGAGCATCTGAGATGTCAGGGGCAGCACTCTGTTGGGATAGATATTTGCCCTTTTGGTGGGGAGGGGTGGGGAGAAGTTTGCACTGAACCTGTCAGCTAGGATGTTGGCAATGTCTGTGGGCTCGGTGTATTTTTTGTCATTTTGGACTAATTCTGAGCATATCTGGGAATTCCCACCCAGGTTCCTAACATAACTAAAGAAAGCCTTGTGATTATCCTTAGTGTCCTGTGCAATTTTTCTCTCGAAGCTGGCCTTAGACGATTTTATGAGTGCCCGTAATTTTTTGCTAATACTGATCAGAGATGCCTTCCCTTTTTGGGATTTTGCTCTATCATGTAGTAGCTTCCTCCTTCTGTTGTATAGTTTGTTTATGGCTGGGGTCCACCAGACAGGACGTCTGCCTTTGGAGGATTGGGTCTTGGTTTTATTTGGGATTGCATGATCCATGCATTCCTGTAGGTGTTCATAGAATGCGTTTATAAAGGATTCTGTGGTCTGGGCCGTATTTTCCACAGGCCTGGGGGCTTTGAAGGATTTTGCCTCGGTTTTGAGGCGTGTGAAATTTGCTTTAGAGAAGTTTTCACTGTGGTTTTCTGGGCAGGGGGTGGGGTCGGGATGTGAATATCCAGTGAGATTAGTTTATGGTCTGATCTTACCAGTGAGGGATACACTTCTGGTCTGGAGCATAGTGTCCCCATGTTGGTGCTGATCAGGTCCAGTATGTTTTCCCCTCTTGTGGGAGTGGTAACAAGTTGTTCCATAGCATTTGAGTTTATAAATTCTAGGAACCTTTGGGATAGGGTGTTGGAGCTAGAGTAATGCTCCCAGTCTATGTTTGGGCAGTTGAAGTCGCCCAATATAAATATTTTCCAGTATTCTCAGGAAGGCCAAGTGGGGTTCCTGTGTTTGGGAGGGTGGTCTGTAGCAGGCTATAAACTGGAAGGCAGTTTTACCCACAGTTAGTTGCACATGGATAGTCTCTGATGCTTCGTGCTGTGCCACCAACCTGGAGGTGTGGGTATCTTTGACGAATATTGATACTCCCCCTCCTTTTGTGGTTCGGTCCAAGTTTTGGGGCCGAAAAGCATGGTATGAGGTATAACCTGGTAGTGCTGGGGTGCTCTCGGGAGCCTTGAACCAGGTTTCTGTTACTGCACAGATATCGATGTTCTCCATGCTAAGGAGAGTTTCGAGTCGTGCATCTTGAGGTTTAGACTTCTGGCGTTGAGTAGCATTACTCTTAGTTTCTTATCCCTTGTGATACCTATGGAGGTGGGTTTGTCTTTTGAGCCTTGCCTAAAAAGGCACTATGGGGTAGCAAGAGCCTTTGCCAATATCCGAAGCCCAGGGTGACAGGTGCAAGCCGTCCCTAGTGAAGCATCGTGGCTTGTCGAGCATGTCATCCCAGGCTGACAGGCATTGGATCCCCTTTGAATGACACCAACACTTAAGCCAATTGTTGAAATTGATCATCTTGTCTTCATACTGTGGCATCATTCTTGGTGAGGGTAAGATGCTACTCAAAGTCAGGGTCATACTGGCCTGGGCTACATGCTCAGAGAGCTCCTCTATGTCTCTTTTCATGTAGTCCAGGGAGGTACATCTCAGGTCATTCATACCAGCATGGACAATGACTGAGTCATATTTGTACTTGCCTTGGAGTGACCTGAGTGCTTGTGTTATGTGGCGGATCCTAGCGCCTGACAGGCAGCTCACCGTGACCTTCTCCTTGTTCAGCCTGGTGAGCGGGACGTCAGTGTGCCTGACGATAGAGTCACCTATTACAAGTGTATCAGGTGTGTTGTTTAGCCTTAAGGGCTGTGACTGTTCGGCACACTGGCTTTGTGAGCTATGTGTTGCACGTGTTTTGTTTTGGGGTAGCAGTTGCTTGGGTGTCTGCTTTGGAGGTCTCTGCTGCTTAGGCAGATTTTTATTTAGAGCTTCTGAGTATGTTTTTGTGTGTTTATGTGTTTGGTTTGTTGTCGTGGTAGGTCTATGTGAGACTGGAATTGTAGTGAGTGTGGTTACCTTCTCCTCCTGACTGGTTACGCCAGTACTGAGTTGAGAGAGCTTAGCCTCCAGTTTGGCTATATGGTTGCATCTCTCACATGTGTTGGAATTTGTTGGGAGGAGGAGAGGGTTGTCTGTGTACATGAGGCAGTTGTAACATTGCCTCAAGATTCCCAGATTCACCAGCTGGACCAGAGAGGAGATTGACAACTGACCTTTGGACATGCTAGAATAGTATTGGGAATTCCTTTATAATTGAAAAAAGGGCCAATGGGGAACAAGGTACTCAAGGGGAGTTTGTGAGGGTGTAGTGCTTTTAATTTTTTAGAGCTGACCTATATAATTGCTTTAGTGAGCAAGTGCCAGGTAACTTAAATGCAATGTGTTACAGGTAACTTAAATGCAAAAACGACAAACAGTAACTTTCTTTCAAGTGAAACAAGGAAATAAGTACAGTAAGCAGTACAGATATCACTAGGGATCCACAGAAGTGCTAAAAGGCCGCGTTTTAGGTGGAATTAGAGTTTCAGGGAAATAAACAAACAACAAGCATACAAATAAAGCTAGATTCAGCAGGCCTGGATCTAGTCTATGCTACAGCAAACAAGGTGCACCAATTTCAGTAAGAAACAGTTAGAATATGCAGGTACTATAAGCCTTTAACCAGAAATTCCCTGCTCAGAAGGGCAGAGTCCAGCCTCTCCTCTCACAAGAGTGCAGACCGCAATCCTTCTTAACGTAAAATAACTGGTCTGAAGCCCAAGTGCTTAAACCAGAACTAATACACTTTTAGAATAACAGACACTGAGCCCTCAATCAGCAGTTCCCAACTTAGAAGGATGTAAGCTACCTGTTCTGCCACTACAGTGCAGGCCACAAACCTTCCTAATGTAAAACAACTGGTCTGAAGCCCAAGTGCTTAATCCAAAAGACTTAGAAATGATAGCTACACTTTAATCAAGTTACTACCAGCAGTAATAAATACAACTGAATACTTTAAAGAATGCCTGGATTAGTGCTCAAGTTATACAAACAAAGCTAGATTCAGCAGGCCTGGATCTAGTCTATGCTACAGCAAATGAGGTGTACCAATTTCAGTAAGAAGCAGTTCAAATATGCAGGCACTATAAGCTTTAACCAGAAATTCCCAGCTCAGAAGGACAGAGTCCAGCCTCTCCTCCCACAAGAGTGCAGAACATGAACCCTCTTAATGTAAAATAACTGGCCTCAAGCCCAAGTGCTTAAACCAGAATTAATACACTTTTAGAATAACAGACACTGAGCCCTCAATCAGCAGTTCCCAACTTAGAAGGATGTAAGCTACCTGTTCTGCCACTACAGTGCAGACCACAAACCTTCCTAATGTAAAACTGGTCTGAAGCCCAGGTGCTTAAACTAAAAGGCTTAGAATGAGTTACACCAATCAGTAATAAATACAATTGAGTACTTTTAAGATGACGCAAAAGCAAAATAAAGTAGGAAAAAACACAAATAGAGTAAAAGCAGATATATATTTTTTTTACTTCTGGTTCCCATGTAATCCACCATTG
Organism: Protopterus annectens; assembly: GCF_019279795.1. NCBI lineage: Eukaryota > Metazoa > Chordata > Ceratodontiformes > Protopteridae > Protopterus > Protopterus annectens. The sequence continues at coordinate 1,089,023,882 of NC_056741.1, forward strand.
CTAGAAACTGCCAGGATTTAGCACCTTCATATTAATAATATACACACAAGAGCTTTGCTCAGATCTGGTGCAGCTTCTGGAAGCCATAAAATAATTTTAACACTTCTGCTGTCCCTGCAGAGACTACCAAACCATGCTTCTGACAGACACTGCATCTCTGGCTTCATTCAAAACTGTGAGATAACATCTTTATTGCCTAGGTCCAGTAATTTAATTTCTTACTATTTTTCAAAGTTAGCTGGAGCTGAGCTTTACCTCTTCTCTTCCAATATTCTCTGTTAACATATATACATTTGATTCAGTTACAATACAGTCAGAACCCACTGTTGATACATTTTTAGTACAAGCAACTTTACAAATACATTTTCAACACAAGCATCTGTACACAGTTTGATATTCAAATATATAATTCTTTACTAAATTCAAGCTGTGCACATCCACTGCCCTACTTCTCCTGGCATAGCTGGCAATACCTCACATTGTCACAACAGGGGTCTCAGATTTTCTGAAGTTTTATACTTGGAAAAATATTTTGCTGCTAACCCTTACCTCTGCCAGAAAGACATCTGAGCTTCAAGCTCTTAAGGCCTCATCAACTTCCTTTGTTTTCTTAAGGATAGGGTGTCTCTTAGAGTTGATCACTTCCATCACACCCAAGGTAGTTAAGGAGTTGTTTCTCTGCCAGGCTATTAATTTGCCTATTTTCCTTTCAAGCCCTCAGAACAAGAGTGAAAGACTCTGTCAGGTTGCACTTTAGGGCCATTTTAAACTAAGCCAATTTCCCTTTTGGTGCTTGAATTAGTCCATCCCCTTTGGTGTTAGGTTGTCTTACCCATTCCATGATTGTAAATTATATATTACCCCCAGTGATAATAACTGGACTCATACTATAGATAATTTAAGGGGGCCCATGCATTTGATAAAGCATTTAGGGGCTGCCTGTGTCCAATTATAGTACAGGGGCAGTCCTGGGATAAATGTTTGGATCCTCCATCCATACATCCAGGTTGCTCTTGAATATGGACAGGGATGAGCTTTGTTTTATGTGGATGGGCAGTATGCTCCAGAGCAGTAGTATCCTCTGAAACATATACCTTTTCCTCCTCCAACTCATTCTGTTGATGCTGCAGAATTGGTCTAGATCCCTAGAACAGGTATTTCTAATGCCATTTGACCTGCTCATGTGCAGTAAATCTAGCAATACTGTGTTGAAGTATGGCTGATATGCCAGACACAGGTCACCTCTTAAAAGTGTGTAGAATACTGACTATAGTGATATGGCTCTGAGTGGGTCCATGTAGAACATATTGCTTATGCCTTATATCCTTTTAGTATGGTATCTTTGTGGGCATTCCTGTTGTTGCATGTGTGTGTGGACAGATGAATATCAAAGGGGCCTATACTATGTGATTGGCTTAAGATGGTTGAGTATAGGGGAACAATGACATCTCTATAAGCTATGCAGTATAGAAGGACTTTCTTATTACAATGGGCACATGTTTGTCAAAAGTTAGGTCACTGTTCTCATAAGTGGATCTGTGCCGACAACATTGTTTGTTGTTGAATAAGAATAAAGACATTAGGAAGACTGATCAACTTTTTGTCTCCTTCCAGGAAGGAGTGGCAGCCTGAGGTCTCATTTCTTGCTGGCGCATAGTAGCTTACTGGTGAAGCAGGTAAGACATGTGGAGAAAAAAAAAACACCAAAATATCATGCCAGTGTTGTTTGTCTTTTGGCTATTCTCGGTTAGGGGTCGCCACAGCGGAACCCCGGTCCGCTAATGATTGGCAGTTGTTTTTTTTTTTTTTTTTTATGGTGTTAGTTGCCAGCCTGACACCCAACCTTCAACGAAAGCACGCCCATTCAATGCATGTCTTTCGAATGTCCATTCGACCGCGGGGAGGACATGCAGACTCCACACAGAAGGCACTCCCAACCCAAGCCGAGAATTGAACGGGAGAACCTCTTGCGGTGAGACAACAACGCTACCACTGCACCAGCGTGGAAGTACCAAAAAAGTACAGAATACATTATGCATTGTAACAACTCACCAATAATCCAGTGGTACAAATGAAAGACTATTCCCAATGAAAAAACAGTGAGTGCCATAATCTTAGAAATCCTGGCAATGTTCACAACATAGAAAAACTAGTAATTTGTCATACTCAAGAATTATAGTTTGGATTAAGTGTAGGTATGCTACAGAATAACAGGTTAAGGGTATAGATACCACTACCACAGAGCTGGGAAAATGTCATGCGCAAACACATTTATGACTCAGTAGAAAGAGAAACATATTAACTCAAATTCAAGAACAGGGAGTTGGCCTTATTGTTTTCTGTGCTGCATTGTAAAGAAAAAAATACAAAATATTTTGCCACCATTCAAACTAAAACATGCATCTTCCTGCTGGAGACACTGGTGAATAGCAAAGTAGTTTAAATATCTTTAGAGAATGGGCAAACTGTACATCAGCACTCTGATTGGAGAGTGAGCATTCATCAGCAGGGTATTTATGTACAAGTAATGCCCACTGAAAACAAGTTTGCAACTTCATATCAGTATATCAAGTTGCCATGGAACTCAGACTGAAAAACCTAACGGCTGCCATTATTTTATGCTCACTAAGCAGCACTTTTACTGTTTAACGAGTGTAAAATAATAAAGAAAAAAAAAAATGTGTGTGTGTATTTATGTCTGTGTGTGAGTGTATGCATGTATGAGAGTGAGAGATCGATCAAGCCATTATCTTAAACTCGCTAATCAGTGCTTTTGCTGTTTAGTGAGTATAAAATAAATGAAACTGAAAAAAGTGTGTGTGTGTGTGTGTGTGTGTGTGTGTGTGTGTGTGTGTGTGTGTGTGTGTGTGTGTGTGTGTGTGTGAGTGACAGCAATCCCTGGCAGCATCAGTTAAGAGGTTTGCATACCTCTTCCATACCTCTCAGCGCAAGAAATCTGGACAGAGCCACAAATAATGAGGGACAAATTACCACAAATAAGACAGATTTTAAATACTGCTGTTATAAACTTAGAAACTTGCTAGGACATCTGAAGGATATAAAGTCTGAAACATGTCTGTCATTATTTAATGACTTCAATCCCCACTGATTTGTCAGAAAACTACACATTTTATGAGGATGGGACCAAACATACGAGCCAAAAATTTGGACATTCTGCAAAAATCTGGACAGTTGAAAGGTATGCTTTATTGACTCTTAGCTCAAAATATCTGCATAAACCTAAAATAAACCAGGGGCAAAGGCTCAAAATAGGAACATATTTTACTTAATTATTAGGATTTGTGTTAGCATACATTTTCTGAAATAGAGGTGTGTATGAGAGACTCAGTGATAACAGTAAAGACGTTTGCATACCTCTAGACCTCTCAGCTGAAGAAATCTGGATAAAGTCTAAAATAAAGAGGGAACAAAGGCTCAAAAACAGCAACATATTTTAATTACTGCTCTTATAAAATTACAAACTTGCTTAATTAAAAGGATTTGTGTTAGTGTGAATTTTATGAAGAAAATAATAATCTGAAACTCAAATGTATACCATTTTTATTAACTTCAATCTCCAATGACTGGCAACAAACCAAATGTTTTAGAAGTAAGGGACCAAAAAATAAAGTAAATGCCTGGATATTTTTTAAGTGTTATATTTTAGATGTAAAATGCTTCCTCCAACACCATTAACATATACTACAGCAAGTATGAAACATTAGGGGAGGAACTATTTCACATCAAAAATATATAAAAATATAATATAGTACTTAAAAATAAATAAGTAAAACAACAGTTTTACAGAGAGCCCATTGTGTATGTGCAATAATGTCCTCAAGGGTATGTGCTAATGTATAATTAATGCCCTTCCAGGGGTGTAGAGGCCTTCCGCCCGGCATTAATTACACATTAACACACACCCATTACTGCTTGTGTAAAAAGTTCTTTGAAGTAAAAGCACGAGTGGCCAGTTAACAGATCCTGAATTACAATGGTAGGTTTGACATTTCAGGAGGAATACAGGAGAGGGTCTGTCAATACTTGGTTTAAAAATTGGAAGCCTTAAAACATGCAGTTCAACTAGTGTATTTTCTTAAGTATTTGCAATTATGATAAAGAGGTCAGAGGTCATCTGAGAACACAATCCAGAGTAATTCAAAAAAAAAAGAAAAAAGTGGAAAATGTAAATAGATTCCAGAAGCTGTGCAAGATGATGCTGGGACTCGTACAACTGCCATTCTATTTACATGGAAGTTAGAAAAAAGGATTTCCTTATGTCTAGCATGACTTGTATAAAGGTAGCAAAGTGGATTCAGGGAAAAAAAATCTCAAAGATTATTTTACAGGGACAGGTCCATTGAAACATAATAAACATAATCATGTCAGTATTCTGATGTAGTAAAAAGATATAATGAAATAACTGAGACATAGTGACAACCATAATTTATAAACAGTTTGCTGACCGGGTTTGTTCCACTAGGTCAGTGGTCTCTTTTCATGGGGGACCAGAAGTGTCATACATATTTACTAGGGGAAATTTGGCCAGGAAACTGAGGAACCTTCCCTACTCTTTTTGATAAGTGTGGGGGATCCTTTATATCCACCTGAGCTATCACACCAGCTCAGGCAGATGGGGCCTTGGTTTAACATTTCATCTAAAGGACGTCACACACAGGAGTGCAGCAGCACCTCCCCACCTTTGCTACACTGTAGTTTCAGTAATAGAAAACAAATGAACTGAAGTACCTAGTGTGGGAATAGAATCCACAGCTTTCTACACAAAAGGCAAAAGTGCTATTTTGTTGAGCTACCTAGACTGCAAATAAAAGCAAATTAGTTTTCTAGCCCCCTCCAAAGAAAACAGCACTGATAAAGACAAAAACTGCACAAAAGCAAATGCAGTAACAAGAACCACCTAGTACACTGTTTCTGGTTTGCTGAAATAACACCAATAGAAATAATTAAGATATGAATGTTTTGCAATTGTACCATACCTCTAAACTTATTTCGTTGAGAATTCTGGACAAAGCCTAAAATAATAGGGGAGTATGAAATCAGGAACAATTTAAATATTACCCCAACCCCAATTCACTTAAAAGGTTAAAGGAGAATAACATATTTTGCATCAATATACATTTTTTGAAGAATAAGAAGTAAAGTCTAATGATTTTCATTACTGACTGACTAAGATCATGAGTGATGTAACCAAAAATCAAAAATGTTATGAAAGACAGGACAAACATTTCAAGCAAAATCGTGGATAATCTGTAAAAATATGGACAGTTTGGAGGTATGGGTAGCACTTAAAAGGGAATGCCTGGACATAATAACCCATTCCAGGATTTATTTATTTATTTATTTATTTAACATTTGTTGACCGGGTTAGTCCGTCTGAGCTTGAACCCTTCTTCAGCGGAGGCCCGGTGAGAAAATCACCAAAGAACAAAATTTAAATAGTAATAAGATATATAAATTCTCAATTATAGACTTAACAAATGATAAAATGCATACTATAGTTTTGAGAAAAAGTAAGTATCATAAGAATTATAAAATCATTTTATCAGTAGTGGAACCTAGAACATAATTAAAAAAGAACTCTGTAAGTAGGGCAGAAGAAGATGAGAAGTAAGTAAAGAAGTGGTTAGCAAGAGGAAGGAGAGATGAGGATGAGGAGACATGTCTAGGATCAAGTATTAACTATTATGCTGCAAGATAACATGGAGAGAGAGAAGTAAGAGATATCAAAAATAGCATAGGGGGTAGGGGTAGGGGTTGGCAGGGGTAAAGGTGAGAAGTAGGAAGTAATATAGTACCAAGCAGAGAAATTAAGTAGGTAGTAAGTAATAGGGGAGGAAGGGGTGGAAAGTGAGGGTGGAGTGAGAAGAGAAGGAGTGAGAACTGAAGAGAAAATTAAGTGGGGCGGTTGCAATTACATTTCCAGGCAGAAATTAGATGATTTTTGAGGGCTGTCTTGAAAACATGTGTATGGGTTATATTTCTAAGGGACACAGGAAGCTTATTCCATGCTAGAGCTGGAAGGTAGCTGTAGAGGTTTTGTCCAAGTGATTTTTTGGGTTTGTATACTTGTAGGAGACCTAGGTCAGAGCTCCTAAGGGAATGTAGTGGGTTATAGAGAGAGAGATGATAGAGAACATGCTAGGGCAGGAGGATGGTTTGTTTAGAATAGAGTGGATGATAAGTAGCTGAGTCAGTAAGAGGTGGTTGGGAAATTCTAGCCAGTTAAGAGTTTTAAGAGCATGACAGTGGTGAGATTTACGTGGCATGTTAGCTGCAAGTCTAGTAACATTATTGTATGTGGTTTCCATTTTAGATAGCAGATATGACTGTAGGTTAGTAAGGATTTGAGAGCAGTAGAAGAGGTTAGGTAGGAGAAAAGCCTGGGAAAGTGAAATTCTGAAGTTAGGAGTAAGGAACCTTTGTTGTCTATAGAGTAGGTCATATTTTTGGTGGGTTTTCTTTATAGAATGGTGCACATGGAGGCAATTACTCCTAGAAGCTTTGTGTGGGAGTCAGGTGAAATAATAGTGTTATTGAGGAAAGAGACTGAGAAAGAAGATTTAAAATGATTAAGAGATTTAGGTAGAAGCAGGAGCAGTTTTGTCTTTTTGGGGTTCAGCATCATTTGGTTTCTAGAAAGCCAAGATCCGGCAAGATTGAATGAGGTTTGAGTGAATGAGTAGAGGTCAGAAGGGTTGTCAGCAATGGAGATGATAGTTAAGGCATCAGCATACTGTGTAAGGGAAGACTGAGGACAGGATGTGTGTAGGTGGTTAGTAAAGATGTTAAAGAGAAGAGGACCAAGAATAGAGCCTTGTGGGACACCCAAAGAGTTGGGACAGTAGATTCAGAGATAGGGCGATTGATGAGGATGGAAGTTGGATATGCTATCGAGCTGACAGGAGCTTTTAGGAAGACAGAGGGCAGGTTGTCAGCAGAAGGTCAACACACTAATTCTGAGTAGGAGGTTTTTAGTATAGGAGGTGGGATAGGATTTAATGAAAAAGGGCAGTGTTGTGGTAGTGGGAGGAGAGTAATTTGAGTACTTCTTTGTATGTGAGGGATTTTAAATGCTTCAGCTATGATTTTCTGAATGTTAATATAACTGTCTATGAACAAATCTCAGCAGAAGACATTAAGAATTTGTAATTTTAATGACTGAGAGAATTAAAATTAAATATCCCTAAATTCCAAGCTGAGTCTTCATTTTCAGAGTTTAGTATGATTTGATATTAACATCCATCAAGGAAACCACACTCACTACAATTCCAGTCTCACATAGACCTACCACGACAGCAAATCAAACACATAAACACACAAAAACATACTCAGAGGCTCTAAATAAAAATCTGCCTAAGCAGCAGAGACCTCCAAAGCAGACACCCAAGCAACCGCTACCCCAAAACAAAACACATGCAACACATAGCTCGCAAAGCCAGTGTGCCGAACAGTCACAGCCCTTAAGGCTAAACAACACACCTGATACACTTGTAATAGGTGACTCTATCGTCAGGCACACTGACGTCCCGCTCACCAGGCTGAACAAGGAGAAGGTCACGGTGAGCTGCCTGTCGGGCGCTAGGATCCGCCACATAACACAAGCACTCAGGTCACTCCAAGGCAAGTACAAATATGACTCAGTCATTGTCCATGCTAGTGTGAATGACCTGAGACGTACCTCCCTGGACTACATGAAAAGAGACATAGAGGAGCTCTCTGAGCATGTAGCCCAGGCCAGTATGACCCTGACCTTGAGTAACATCTTACCCTCACCAAGAATGATGCCACAATATGAAGACAAGATGATCAATTTCAACAATTGGCTTAAGTATTGGTGTCATTCAAAGGGGATCCAATGCCTGTCAGCCTGGGATGACATGCTCGACAAGCCACAATGCCTCACTAGGGACGGCTTGCACGTATCACCCCTGGGCTTTCGGATATTGGCAAAGGCACTTGCCACCCCCATAGTGCCTTTTTTAGGCAAGGTTCAAAAGACAAACCCACCTCCATAGGTATCACAAGGGATAAGAAACTAAGAGTAATGCTACTCAACGCCAGAAGTCTAAACCTCAAGATGCATGCACTTGAAACTCTCCTTAGCATGGAGAACATCGATATCTGTGCAGTAACAGAAACCTGGTTCAAGGCTCCCGAGCACCCCAGCACTACCAGGTTATACCTCATACCATGCTTTTCGGCCCCAAAACTTGGACCGAACCACAAAAGGAGAGGGAGTATCAATATTCGTCAAAGATACCCACACCTCCAGGTTGGTGGCACAGCACGAAGCATCAGAGACTATCTATGTGCAACTAACTGTGGGTAAAACTGCCTTCCAGTTTATAGCCTGCTACAGACCACCCTCCCAAACCCAGGAACCCCACTCGGCCTTCCTGAGAACACTGGAAAATATGAAGGTCTCTCCAAACACCATTATATTGGGCGACTTCAACTACCCAAACATAGACTGGGAGCATTACTCTAGCTCCAACACCCTAGCCCAAAGGTTCCTAGAATTTATAAACTCAAATGCTATGGAACAACTTGTTACCACTCCCACAAGAGGGGAAAACATACTGGACCTGATCATCACCAACATGGGGACTCTATGCTCCAGACCAGAAGTGTATCCCTCACTGGTTCATAGGTTCATAGGTTCGTACTAGGCTATCTGCCCTAGGGCATTTATAAGCCTAGCCAGAGTGTATGTGGCTTACACCACCCCTTAGGTTGAGAATACTACGCCCTTTCAGGGTTTAGTTTACTATGCCTCTGTCTAGTAGTGACAAAGAGATGACCCCCAGGGTAAACCTACGATCTCCCATCCACTCGTCGAGATTTCTCTTGAATAGAGTCAGTGAGGGGCTCTGCCTAACATGGACTGGGATTCTGTTCCAGAGTGTAGGGAGCCTCTGGGTTATGAATCTGTCACTCCAGCACGTTCTATTTATTTCTGTGTTGAGGTTTAAGTCACTTGTTCTCGTGGCTCTGATGGATTTGGATTTTCTGAGGTGGAGCATGTCCATTTATTCAGGATTGGACATGGCCTTGTACGTCAGGCACAGATCACCTCTGAGTAGGCGGTATGCGACTGAATAGAGCTGGAGTTTTTTCAGTCGGGCAGCATATGACATATGTTTAAGACCCTTAATCCTCTTGGTGAGGAACTTTTGGGGTCTTTCCAACTGCTGCAGGTGTCGGGTGAGATACATCCCAAATGGGGCATTGTACTCAATCATTGGCCTGATAAGAGAAGAGTACAGGGGCACAATGACCTCTCTTGATCTAGATGTGAAACCCTTAGTACAGGGGCACAATGACCTCTCTTGATCTAGATGTGAAACCCTTCATGATAAGGTGGGCAATATAGAAGGTCTTCCTAACCACTTTGGCAATGTGAGTGTCAAATGAGAGGTTACTGTCAACCTGGGTCCCTAGGTCCCTGATAATCTCTTCCATACTTAATGGATTACCGCCTATGTGGTAATTTGTCGGTACCTTGTTTTTCCCAAAGGGTATGACTATACATTTTTTGGCGTTTAGCTTAAGGCCATGGCTCTGGCACCAATTATCCATTTCTATGAGGCCTCTCTGAAGGATGTTTGTGTCTGCTGGAGTATCAATTATGGCGCCCAGTTTGCAGTCATTGGCGAACTTTGTCAGCCACAATCCTCCTATGTTTGCCTGTACCTCGGAAAAATAAATGCCGAACAAGAGGGGTCCCAGGACTGAGCCCTGTGGGACACCGCTTGTGACTGGCTTAGAGTCTGACATAGCTCCAGCAACTCTGACCCTGTGGGTTCTGTCCTTGAGCCAGTTTGCAACCCAGCTTGTGACATATGGGTTTACATTTAAGCTGGTGAGTTTGTCTATGATGCCCGAGTGGGGTATTGTGTCAAAGGCTTTTGCAAGGTCAAGGTAGGCTGTGTGAACTGCCTTACCCTCATCAATGGCCTTAGTGACTGTTTCAAAAAAGTCGACCAAGTTCAGAAGGCAGGATCTGCCCTTGACAAAGCCAAATTGGGTAGGATCCAATGTCTGTAGGTCCCCAATGTCTTTGTTTATGAGTTCCATAATGATCCTCTCCATAGCTTTGCAGACCAGGCTCGTCAGGCTTATGGGGCGGTAATTTCCAGGGTCCGTAGAAGCACCGCCTTTGTGAAGTGGGACCACTGTTGCCGTCGCCACTCTTTGGGTGCGTATCCTGTGGTAAGGCTAAGATTAAACAGCAGCCTTATGTGTGGGTTTAGTTCCTCTTGAGTTCATGTAGCACACAGCCGGGACACCATCCGGTCCCATTGATGCTGTGTTTTTAGCTTTAGAGAGGCGGCTCTCACCTGGGCATCTGGGATGTTAGGGAGGCTACACTCTGCTGGGCTAGTTATCTCTCCTTTTGGGGGAGGGAGGAGAAATTTGCACTGAACCTGTCTGCCAGAATGTTGGCAATGTCAGTGGGTTCAGTGTATTTTGTGTCATTTTGGACTAACTCTGAGCATATCTGGGAGTTTCCACCCAGGTTTCTAACATAGCTAAAGAAGGCCTTGTGATTGTCTTTTGTGTCATTTGCGATTTTTCTCTCAAAGTTGGCCTTGGATGATTTTATGAGTGATCGTAGTTTTTTGCTAGTACTGATCAGAGATGCCTTTCCTTTTAGGGATTTTGCTCTGTCATGTAGTAGCTTCCTCCTTCTGTTGTAAAGTTTGTTTATGGCTGGGGTCCACCAGACCGGTCGCCTGCCTTTGGGGAATGGGTCTTGGTTTTATTTGGGATTGCATGATCCATGCATTCTTGAAGGTGCCCATAGAAGGCATTTGCAAAGGAATCAGCAGTGTGGGTTGTGGTTTCCACTGACCCAGGGGCCTTGAAAGATACCACTTCAGTCTTAAGAAGTGTGAAGTTTGCTTTTGAGAAGTTCTTCACTGTGGTCTTTTGTGCAGGGGGTGGGGCGGGATGTGGATTTCCAGTGAGATTAATTTATGGTCTGATCTTACCAAAGAGGGATGTACTTCCGGTGTGGAGCATTTTGTCCCCATGTTTGTGATGATCAGGTCTAGTATATTGTCTCCTCTTGTGGGAATGGTGACTAGTTGTTCCATTGCATTTGAGTTTATGAATTCTAAGAACCTTTGGGCTAGAGTGTTGGGGCTTGAGTAATGTTCCCAGTCTATGTTTGGGTAGTTGAAGTCTCCCAAAATGATGGTATTTGGAGAGACATTCATACTCTCCAGTGTCTTCAGGAAGGCTGTGTGGGGTTCCTGAGTTTGAGAGGATGGTCTGTAGCATGCTACAAACTGTAAGGCAGTTTTGCCTATGGTTAGTTGCACCTGGATAGTCTCCGATGCTTCGTGCGTTGCCACTAACCTGGAGGTGTGGGTATCTTTGATGAAAATGGATACTCCCCCTCCTTTTGTGGTTCTGTCCAAGTTTTGGGGCCGGAAAGCATGATATGAGGTAAAACCAGATAGTGCTGGGGTGCTCTCAGGAGCCTTGAACCAGGTTTCAGTCACTGCACAGACATCGATGTTCTCCATACTGAGGAGGGCTTCGAGGGCGTGCATCTTGAGGTTTAGACTTCTGGCATTGAGCAGCATTACCCTTAGTTTTTTCCACTTGTGTTTTCTAGGGAGGTAGGTTTGTCATTTGAGCCTTGCCTAAAAAAGGCACTATGGGGGTGGCAAGAGCCTTGGCCAATATCCTGAAGCCCAGGGGTGACAGGTGCAAACCATCCCTTGCGAAGCAGCGTGGCTTGTCAAGCATGTCATCCCAAGCAGACAGACACTGGATCCCCTTAGAATGACACCAGTAATTAAGCCAATTGTTAAAACTGATCATTTTGTCTTTGTACTGTGGCATCATTCTTGGTGAGGGTAAGATGCTGCTCAGGGTCAGGGTCATACCGGCCTGGGCTACATAATCAGAGAGCTCCTCTATGTCTCTTTTCATGTAGTCCAGGGAGGTACGTCTCGTACGTCTCAGGTCGTTCACACCTGCATGTACAATGACTGAGTCATATTTGTACTTGCTGTGGAGTGACCTGAGTGCTTGTGTTATGTGGCGGATTCTAGCTCCAGACAGGCAGCTTACTGTGACCCTCTCCTTGTTCAGTCTGGTGAGCGGGACGTCAGTGTGCCTGACTATGGAGTCACCTATTACAAGTGTGTCTGGCATGTTGTTTGGCCTTAAGGGCTGTGACTGTTTAGCACACTGACTTTGTGAACTATGTGTTGCATTTGCTATGTCTTGAGGTGGTGGTTGCTTGGGTGTCTGCTTTGGAGGCCTCTGTTGTTTTGGTAGATTTTTAATCAGCGCCTCCGAGTATGTTTTTGTGTGTTCATGTGTTTGGTTTGCAGTTGTGATAGTTCTATGTGAGACTGGGTTTGTGGTGTGCGTGGTTACCTTCTCCTCCTGACTGGTCTTGCCAGTACTGAATTGAGAGAGCTCAGCCTCCAGTTTGGCTATATAGTTGCATCTTTCGCATATATTTGTATTTGTTGGGAGGATGAGAGGGTTGTCTGTGTACGAGGCAATTGTAACATTGCCTCAAGATTCCCAGATTCACCAGCTGAACAGGAGAGGACGCTAGCAACTGACCCTTCGACATGCTAGAAATAATGAAAAAGATTGCTGTGTAACTGAGTCAGAAAGGACCTATAGGGAAATGGGTACTCAACAGAATTTAGGTGAATGAAGTACTTTTCGTTTGTTTAAGAGTGCTTTACCTGTATACAAAATGCTTTAGGAGCAAGTGCTGAGCTTTTCAGATAGAGTATAGGCTGTTTAGATTGCAAGTAAAACAGTTCTAAGGGAAAAATTGAAGAGCAGACTTGGCGGAGCCAGAAAAAGTTTAACCTTGTTTAACTGGCGCTGCGCTATACACACGACCGCACAAAGCCGTGCAAAGCTGGATTTTAAGCAGTGAACTACAAAAGAGCTAGGAATGGTCCCAAACAACCAATTACTAACAGCTTCTTGTGCTGAGGTCACTTCCCCCAAGGATAGGTAGGCTGCTCAAGGCTCCCCACTCCCACTGGTGAGAAAAGAAACTTCCTTTTATCCAAGTAAGGTAATGGACAACACAGGAACTACACCACAGCCCAGAATACAGCAATGCCTGTATACTGGTCTAAACTAGTCAAAAAAGGCGGGAAAACAAGGATTATTTTTTTTGTTTTTTTGTTTTTTTTGCAGAAATACACAGAAAATGCAGAGACAGTGATAAATTAGTTACACAGGCTAACACACTTTAGTGGGCAGCCTCCACAGTTCAGTTAAACAAACAAACAACCAAGTAAGATCAGACCATAAACTAATCTCACTGGATATTCACATCCCGAACCCACCCCTTGCCCAGAAAACCACAGTGAAAAACTTCTCTAAAGCAAATTTCACACTCCTCAAAACCGAGGTGGAATCCTTCAAAGCCCCCGGGCCTGTGGAAAATATGGCCCAGACCGCAGAATCCTTTATAAACACATTCTGTGAACACCTTCAGGAATGCATGGATCATGCAATCCCAAATAAAAGCAAGACCCAATCCTCCAAAGGCAGGTGTCCTGTCTGGTGGACCCCAGCCATAAACAAACTATACAATAGAAGGAGGAAGATACTACATGATAGATCAAAATCCCAAAAAGGGAAGGCATCTCTGATCAGTATTAGCAAAAAACTACAGGCACTCATAAAATCGTCTAAGGCCAGCTTCGAAAGAAAAATTGCACAGGACACTAAGGATAATCACAAGGCTTTCTTTAGTTATGTTAGGAACCTGGGTGGGAATTCTCAGATATGCTCAGAATTAGTCCAAAATGAGAAAAAATACACCGAACCCACAGACATTGCCAACATCCTAGCTGACAGGTTCAGCGCAAACTTCTCCCCCCCTCCCCACCAAAAGGGCAAATATCTATCCCAGCAGAGTGCTGCCCCCCTGACATCTCAGATGCTCAGGTAAGAGCTGCCCTCTCCAAAGCAAAAAACACAGCATGAATGGGACCAGACGGTGTCCCGGGCTGCGTCCTACATGAACTCCAAGAAGAGCTAAACCCAAACATAAAACTACTGTTCAATCTCAGCCTTACTACAGGATATGTACCCAAAGGATGGCGAACAGCAACAGTGGTCCCTCTCCACAAAGGTGGAGCCTCAACGGATCCTGGAAACTATCGCCCCATAAGCCTGACTAGCTTGGTCTGCAAAGCTATGGAAAGGATCATCATGGACCTCATAAATAAAGATATTGGGGACCTACAGACACTGGATCCTACCCAGTTCGGCTTTGTTAAGGGCAGATCCTGCCTCTTAAACCTGGTTGATTTCTTTGAAACAGTCACCAAGGCCATCGACGAGGGGAAGGTGGTCCACACAGCCTACCTGGACCTAGCAAAAGCCTTCGATACAATACCCCACTCAGGCATTATAGATAAGCTCACCAGCTTAAATATAAACCCCTATGTCACTAGATGGGTTGCAAACTGGCTCAAGGACAGAACCCACATGGTTAGAATTGCTGGAGCCATGTCAGACTCCAAACCAGTTACAAGTGGCGTCCCACAAGGCTCAGTCCCGGGACCTCTCTTGTTTGGTATATATTTCTCGGAGGTACAGGCCAACACAGAAGGACTGTGGCTGACCAAGTTCGCAGATGACTGCAAACTGGGTGCCATAATTGACTCTCCAGCCGACACAAGCATCCTACAAAAGGGCCTCATAGAAACAGACAACTGGTGCCAGAGCCATGGCCTCAAGCTAAACGCCAAAAAGTGTATAGTCATCCCCTTTGGCAAAAACAAAGTGCCCACAAATTACCACATAGGTGGTAATCCATTAAGTACGGAAGAAGTAATTAGGGACCTGGGGACCCAAGTTGATAGCAATCTCTCTTTGGACAACCACGTGGCCAAAGTGGTTAGAAAAACATTTTATATAGCCCACCTAATCATGAAGGGATTCACATCTAGATCAGGGGAGGTCATCGTGCCTCTCTACTCATCCCTCATCAGGCCCATAATTGAGTACAATGCCTCTTTTGGGATGTACCTTACCAGACACCTGCAGCAATTGGAAAGACCCCAAAAGTACCTCACCAAGAGGATCAAAGGGCTCAAACAGATGCCATATGCTGCCCGGTTAAAGAAACTCCAGCTCTACTCAGTGGCATACTGCCTGCTCAGAGGTGATCTGTGCCTGACATATAAAGCCATGTCCAACCTGGAATTAATGGACATGCTGCACCTCAGAAAATCCAAATCCCATCGAGCTATGCGCTCGAGAGACTTGAACCTCAGCACTGAAATAAATAGGACATGCTGGAGGGACAGATTCATAACCCAGAGGCTCCCTTCACTCTGGAATAAAATCCCAGTCCAGATTAGGCAGAGTCCCTCATTGACTCTCTTCAAGAGGAATCTTGATGAGTGGATGGGAGATCGTAGGTTTACCCCGGGTATCACTTCTGTGTCACTGTTAGACAGAGGCACAGTATACTAACCTCGAAAAAGGGCATAGCAAAATTAATTTAAAATGGGTGGTGAAAGCCAAACACACTCTGGCTAGGCTTATAAATGCCCTAGGGCAGATAGCCTAGTATGAACCTATGAACCTAAGCAAAACAGGTAAACTGCAGCCATAGTTAACTTTCCATCTTAAAAGTATGGAACACTATACTACTACTTTTCATAGGGTGGAAAAATGGACAAAATGTGCAACATTTGCTACTGGCTAGGGTGGGAACTCACAGAAAGTTACTTTTTACTTGGCTTTACTACACACCCAGTTCTTCCATCATTAGACACTCTCAGGAGTAACAACTCAAGTTGCAAAAGTCCAAGGCAACCACCCCCCCCCCACAGAAAAACATAGCCAACTCTAGTCAGCATCAAGCAATCAAGTAATATAATTAAGACGAGGCTTGCATCATCATGAATACCATAATATCCATAACACCAACAAGCAAAACAATTAAAGAAACTACAGCCATACCCAATCTTCCATCTTCAAAAATATGAATACTACACTTATCTTGTACAACGTGCAACAGACAAGTAAAATATGAAACATTTATTAATAGCTAGGAAAGAAGCTCACATCATGGTTAAACTGTGGACTTTATACTTACAAGTTCTTTGATACCCCCAATATTTTTGCTTACCAGATTTCCTTTTACACAATTTATGACAAAAAAATTATATAGTAGTTGTAATATATTGTTTTACCATGGGTCTATGTCAGATGATATACTTTTCGGAAACTCAAAAAAATATCGAAGAGACCATATGATCGAGTTTCCAAAAACTTGAACATCAAAAAAAGTACCTTTTTTACGTTTTTGCAGGGGCAAGCCCCCTGCACCCCTGTGTGAGGGCTGTGCCCCCACCCCCCCTGCAAATTATACATACCAACTTCAAGATCACACTACAGTAAGGAAAAGAGTACATTTCCTGATACTTCCTGCACCTCAATCTCCATTCAAAAGTTGTGCCTTTTCACACACTGTACCATATGTAGTTTGGGTTTCTGAACTCAATCAACTGACAGGGACATGTTTTACCAGACACACACACACAAATGCACACACTCACATAGCTCTTCAAGCATTATAGTCTTGAGAGTAAGTTGAAAAAGTCCAGGACCACCCCCCCCCCCCCAACAGACACACACACACACACACACACAAATGCATACTCTCACATAGCTCTTCAAGCATTATAGATTTGAGTGTAAGTTGAAAAAGTCCAGGACCCCCCCCAACAGACACACACACACAGACACACAAACACAAAAGCAAATAACGCTTATATTCTAAATTAGCGGCTAGTTAAACATTCTCAGTTTCATCAACTTTAGCCTTTCCCACATTTCAGTTATTATTCCTTCATTCTGCCCATTTCATTACTAATGCTTTGATCCTGAATGTACACAGAAGTGCACACATGCATCAGTTATAACTTGTATGCTTGTACACCATGGATATTTGTTAGACATATAAAAAGGCCAGCAGTATTCCAGTAGTGTGTAACAAAGATAACAAATTTAAACCACACTGGTGCAGTCAGATGACAAAGCATGTTGGATGCAAAGTAATAAGCAAAAAAAAAAAAAAAAAACGCACTCCTTTCATTGTTTTTAGTTTAGCTCTTTCATTTGATAATTTCATTAACTCTTATAGGCACTCTCAATTACAGCCCTGATATGTAAAAAATATTTAAATGAAATATAAAATAATTACTCTAATAAACAAATACAAATATGATTACATGTAATTATACATTACTATAAACCTATTAAATGCTTTGACTATATAATCAGAAATAATGGGGTATCATTCTAGCTCAGCTCACTGATGTCAGAATCATACAGTGCAGCTCTCCTCTGCCCTCTCACTCAACTTTTAAGCTCAGGATTCAGAAACGAGGAACAAAATCAGGAACAGATTTTAGATATTTCTTCTATATGCTTAGAAAGTTGATAGCATAACAAGTTTTAAATTATTAAGCATTTTCTGAAGAACACAGCATCTGAAAATCACATGCCTGATATTATTCAGTGACTGTAAATCACATCAAAATGCTATAAAGACACAATTTTTACAAGGAGCAGACCAAAATAATGTGCATTTTTTTTAATAGTTGAGCAGAGGCCCCAAAAGAGATCAATTTTAAAACTATTTTTTTATCTATTTGTTAACCAGGTAAACCCACTGTCCCTTTTCTGGGGTGACCCAGGAGTTCTGCTTGAGTGACACCCACAGTCACAGCATAGGCAATTGAGGTAGGAGTATTCAAGCCCTGAACTTTTGTCTACAGGAAGCAATTTGCTAACAGCTTAGAGCCGTAAATGCCAGACAGCTCTAATTCAATTAAACAGGTTAACAGAACTACAACAGTTTTTTAATAGACATGCATTTTCTGAACAATGAGGACTATGACACTCTAATTTACCCCCCCCCCAAAAAAAAAGTTAAATGAGGTCTGACAGTTGCTTTGGGGGATTAAGACAGAAAATTCTTAATGAGCTGCCTCAAGTGTGCGGAGATTGATTCTTTCTACCTCCAGCAGAGTGACTCTGAGCAACTCACTTAATCAGTAACCACTAACTGGGAATCTATTATAAACACATGCTCACACGTGTGCACACACACACACACACACACACACACACACACACACGCACACACGCACACGCGCACACACACACACGCGCGCACGCACACACACACACACGCGCGTGCACGCACGCACGCACACACACACACACACACACACACACACACACACACACACACACTCTCACTTGCTACTAAATGTAGTAAAAGGCATGTCGTACAACTGCTACTTAGAAATGTAGTAAAATATCTCCTTACTGCTGCTTTAAAATAATGTAGTAAAAGACATCTCAGGGTACCTCTCCTGACTGCTGATTAAAATACAGTAAAATATATCTTGGAGTCTTTTCAAAAGACTCCCTCTCTCCTGTGGTGTAAAACAGACTTGTGGAAAGGAAGGACAGTGCTTGAATGCCCAAGCAGTATTAACCATGCTTGTATATGTTCAACAGGGTAAGATACTTTTAGTATTCCAGAGACTGGGGCATTCAAGGGGGGGACATGCCACCCATGTGCCCCAGTCTAGCACCACTTATGCTAAGAAAGGCAAATTAGGCAATCTTGCCTCCAAGCAGACAATCACTAATTTGATTTCAAAATCTACTTCCTTTTGCTACCCTCATCATGGTAAGTCCTTATCTTGTCCTGTTAAAGCTCATTTCACTAAATTTCTACTGGTCCTTCTTCAAGGAAATTGATTCCAGGGCTATTCTAGAAGCAGCCACATGGTTACCTGTTCACACTTTCACAAAACACAACAGAGTAAATATTTTTTCTAGATCTAGAAATGTCTTTCTAGATCTGTTATTTCAAGATTGGTAAACAGCTCCCCTCTCTCTGGTCTATCCACTCTTTCTAATGGATAAGGTTTGGAAATTACCCATCAGTACTGGAATACTGTAACAGTGATCTAAAGAAGGACAGAGTGCAGTTGTGTAAGAACTTAGTATAACAGTCGATGTCCTACTGACCACTGTTGCAGTATTACATCCCACACAACTTCCCCCTTTCTTATGTGACCGGGGGGGGGGACTAGTTTCCTGCTTCCCTTCCCTTCTCTTAGCTGACCTTGTTTTTATTTTATACCTTTTCATCCAGTGTCATCAGGTCTCCTGGCTCAAATAGTCTGAGGATATTATGTTCATACATTTAATCAGAGGCTCTTGTGTTCATTCATTCGCCTATATACCCTTATGGCCATTTGCTTACGTCACACACCAGACATACAACTGCATGGCAGGTTTTGGTATGACTGCCAGAAGTCAGGTTTTCTTGATGAGATAGCCCATCAGTACTGAAATAGTGCAACAGTGATCACTAGGACATCTACTGTTATGGGTTCTTACACAACTGTACTTTTGCTCAGTTTCATCCCTCTTTCTCCCTGTACAAGTCAATGCAGCTAGCCAACAAGTATGGTTTAGGAAGATGGCAGGCATACAGAGAGAAAAATCCAAATAAACAGTGAAAACAAAGCTGCTAGAAATAGTAATTAGATTAACATGTCTTCTCTCTTGTTCAAAATGCAACTACATTTAAAACTGAGTGAAAAAAAAACTTCACAAAGCCTGCATATGAAAAGTAAAAAAAGTGTTTGTCTTTATCCTCCAATGTGAAAGAGGATCTTCACAATGTTCAATAGGACAGATTGCTACCATTGTTCATAGATTTTGACCATTTGAACCATGAGGGCGTGATCCCCACTGTTCTGTCCCCTCAGAGGCATTATGGCTCATTAATTAAATATAGTAAACCAATAAAATAAGCAAATTCTTTGGAATATATCTGTGGTGGCCTTTAAATGAATCCTCTCCTCCCAATAAATATTATATGGAGATCACTGCAGTGCTACAATCAATGACAGCTCCTCCTACACTGAGTGCATTTCATCATGTAATGAAAATAATCTGTGTCCAGAAACCCATTTTCCAGCAACTAAGAGAGCAAGTAGAGGAATGACAAGATCTTTATAGGAACCATGAAACTGACCTTCCTTCTAACTCCGGGATGTCTAGGCAACTTCCATTTGACAGGGAGCTGGAAACTGTGGACAGTCATACTAGATATCTGTTTAGAACAAATACAGGAAATACTCAGGGAGGGGGCACAATAAATTAGAAGAAACCATCCCTTAAACCTGCAACTTGAATTAGTTTTCTGGAGACTATTATAGACTCTTATGCAGATGGACGTTTTTCTTCACCAAGACAAATAGTTGACAGTAGAGAAAGCAATGGCAGAATTTTTCCAACAGCTTGCAGTTACAGCAAGACAACACCTAAGAACACTGGGATACATGTTTTTGTGCATTTTCCTAGTTCCCTGTGCAAGGCTTCAAAACAGCAGACCACAGTGAAACCCGATAAATATCTAGAACCAGTCTTTAGATCCTCTGGGAACTGTCTTTCACCTTCCAGAGTCTATAAAGAAATAGTTTCTTTGTTGGAGAGACCCTGTCACCTGATTCAAAGGGATGCCACTACATTCTATAACAGCAACACGACTGATGTAGTCTAGATATTATGCTTGGGGAACCAACTTCTGTAAACTGTCATTGTGAGGTAACTAGCATAAATATATCAGTGGGAAAGAAATGAAAACAGGGTCTAGAGCCTTGACAGCCTTTCAGGACAACTTTTTTCCAGGTTATCATCAAATCAACACAGACAACACTATACTCTTGTGGTACATGAACAGATAAGGATGAAACGGATCTTTCCAGCTCTGTAAAGAGATGGTTTCTATCTGCCACTGAGTCATTCAGCACAATGTACAGCTCTCAGCATTATACCCCAACAGCTACATAACCAACTTGCTGATGCCCTCAATAGGCAAATAAGTGTGGCAAATGAATGAAAACCGGATTTACATGCTTTTCAGCAAATTGCACAAATGTGTGTGATCAGGAATTAATCCTGTTTGCTATGTCAGCAGCCTTTTTCAAACCTTTTGTCCCCTCTTGCCTCACCATTTATAGAACAGATACCTTTTCTTTTTCTTGGAATCAAAGTTTCCTTTTTGCCTTCCCACCATTATCTGATTCAAAAAGTGTTCATTAAAGCAAAGTAGGACAAGGCCAGCCTTATACCAATAGGTCTCAAATGACTAAGGCAACCTAATTCTCTCTGTCTTGAAGAAACTAGCCAGGCTATTCTTTGAGGCTCCTGATGCCTTTATAGAAATCCTTACTAAACCAGCAAGAGGGTAAAGTACTGCACCGCCAACTCAAGACACTAAGCCTATCAGCTTGGAGGTTACATTTTTAATAACTGGCTCCTTTTCCAAACAAATTCTTAACATACTATAAAAGTCAGAAGCGGTACCATGAGGAAATTTTCCCCCCAAAAATGGAATAGATTTATTTATTGGACTGCTGTATGAGGCTGAAATATACTGAACTACCCAGTTCCAAAGAACTTAGGTTACTTAAACCATCTATTTTAAAGTAGTTATTATGTTACATCACTTCTGTTTAACTATTTGTACCAGCCTGTCCACAGATAACAAATCCATGAGTGAAAGCCTTCCTTAAGGTGCTAACCATTTGCGGTCTTGAAGAAGATATCTCTTTCCTCGAAAGGATATGAATTTTATGCTGGAAAAACTAACTTTACCATTTTGTGAACCATTTGATATCATGGATGTGAACTTAGAACACACCAAGTTATAATCTTGTTTAGATCAACTGTTAAGTGCTTTGTACTTCCTGTGCTTTTAGTTTTACAGAATGTAGAGCAGAGCAGTGTTTTCATGTGAAGCTGTAATCCTACAAATCATTGTATAGTGAAGAAGAGAATAGAGTTTATAACCACAAAAAAAGTGCCATAATGTAAAGTCAACACCAGAAACACAAAAGATTCCACTGTGTATGGTCCCACTGGTGTTAATGATAGACAACAAATGATCCTTTGCTCCAAAATGTAATGAACACTTAAAAAGTCACAAAATAGTGCATGAAAATCTTAAAAAAAAAAAAAAAACTTTTAGCATACACTTTCGTTCTTCAAATGAGTATGGCTTCATTAGAGCATAGAGCAAAGTATCTAACATGTGTAAGAGGTATATGGGTCTACTTTGAAACGTCTAAAACCCATAACATCTAATTTCATAACATTGAAACCAGAACATCTAAAACCCAAAAAATCTAAAACCCATATCGAATTTCATAACTTCTAACACTATAAATCACAAGAAAATAACACCCCCTCCACTTATAACGACACCAGACTACCAAACACACTGCACCCCCCCTGGAAATTAAATATACCAACTCCAAGATCACATTACAGTGGAAAAAAGTTAATTTCCTAACCCCACTGTATCAAGCCCCCCTGCAGAAACATAGTAAAAAGTGTGTTTGGTAGTTTGGTGTCATTATAAGTCATTATATGTGGTGTGGGTGTTATTTTCATGTGATTTATACTGTTAGAAGTTATGAAATTCAATGTTATGGGTTTTAGATGTTTTGGGTTTTAGATGTTCTTGTCTCAGTGTTATGAAATTAGATGTTATGGGTTTTAGATGTTTTGAAGGGGACCCATATATACATATGGGTCTACTTGGTTTGATTTATGATATTGATTTGTGATACTAAAGGATTAGTGTATTTGGCCACCTGTGTTAAATGTGAGTCATTTTACATAGGTAAAACGGAGAGAACTTTAAAAAGAAGAATATATGAGCATACCTATGACATAATAAAAATGAAGGAGACTAATGCATTGTATAGACACAGGAAGATGTGTGAAGATAGTATTTTTCAGTTTTTTGTAATTGAACATATAAAGAATAACATCACAGGGGGGCCATGGGAAGACACCATAGGTTTTATAGAATTATGGTGGCAGATCACGTTGCAAGCAAATAAATCCCCAGGCTTGAATGAATATATTTCAATTTTACCTCTACTGAAACTAAAGGCAGCTAAAATATAATCCTGAGTGCAATCAATAGATGGTGCTATTTGATGAAATATATGTTATTGGATTGGAAGTTTTATGAATGTTAACATTTTTACAAACGTGTATATATAAAATATATCTAGCCCCTGCAAATATGAATGGAATTGATTTTAAAGTGATGAATAGACATAATTTAAAGTTTTTTAGAGAAATGTGATGTATTTATGTGATTAAATGAAATTTATTTTAATATTAATGAGCTTTTTTAAAAAGTAAGCTGATTTGTTTATTTGAATTAATTGGTATTTTTTGATTGGAAAATAAAAAAGGAAGGAAGTATATAATGGATGTTAATAAATAATGGAAGAGATTATCTGATGAAGTCCAGTTATAGGACGAAAACGCGTTGATTTTGGAATTGCGTTAATAAATTGTGTTTTGCACTTTGTTCTTAACTGTGGTGGAATCTATCATGCTTGGTGACATTCAACAGAAAACTGCTGTTTTTTCTTGGTTGCTGTTTGGCTTGGTTGTTGTTTCTACTTGGTTTGAGCGACTTTTCAAAACTTTGAAAATCCTATGGCTGAGACCATAAGATCAAAGTTTTAAAACTTCGAATAGAGAAAAAAAGCACCCAAATTACAAAAAAAAAAAAAAAAAAAAAAAAGTTTACCTTTATGTTTTTGCAGGGAGGCAAGCCACCCTGCAGCCCCCCACACCCCCCTGCTACTTAAATATACCAACTCTGAGATCGCAGTACAGCGAGAAGAGTGGCAAATATCCTATTCCACATGGTACGGTGATCTCAATTCAAAGTGTTTGAAGTTTCAAAACTTCAATCATACGGTCTCGGCCATATGAAATTCGAAGTTTTGAAACTTCAATCAAACAAAGGGGACCCATGTATACAGACACACACACACACACACACACATATATATATATATATATATATATATATATATATATATATATATATGGGTCTACTTCGTAAGAACGAAACACCAGAAGACCGAAACCCAGAACACTGAGACAAAAACAACGAAACCCCAGAACACCAAAAACCACGTAACTGTACAACACACACATAACACACAAAAACACACACACAACTACCCTACACTAGTGATAGGCAGGGGGCAAGCCCCCCTGCACCTCCCACATGGGTGGCTGTGCCCCCCACACCACCTCTACTTTAATATTCTAACTCAGAGATCGCACAGACACACAAGGCAAACTCACACCCACACAGTAACGTCACACACCACAGTCACAACACACACTTACACACAGCAATTCCCCTCACAAATACACTCACACATACACACTTACCTACAGCAGAACACCAAAAGTGCTAATTCAAACTCCCGTATCATCGGGATTTTGAATTTTATGCTTTTCAGTGTTCTGGAGTTTCTTTGTTTTCGTCTTGCTGTTCTGGGTTTTGGTCTTCTGGTCTTTCGTTCTAATGAAGGAGACCCATATATATATATATATATATATATATATATATATATATATATATATATATATATATATATATATATATATATATATATATATATATATATGTGTGTGTGTGTGTGTATATATATATATATATATATATATATATATATATATATATATATATATATATATACACATATACACACACACACACACACACACACACACACACACACACATACACACAAAGTACAACCTCACCATTGATTAGAAATTAGTAAAGAGCTAATCAGCCTCTCCAAGTAATAAAGTAATTAGTAAGGAGCCATACAATTTCTCCAATTAATAAACCTTACCCAACATTTTTATTAAAGCAATACAAAACTGATCATATGGTTTTTGAAGCACAACATAGAATGAAACTAATAAAAACAAGACAATAAAAATATTTTTATACAAAAAAGCTACCAAAACAATTGTTATAACAATATAATTTAAACATGGTCACTTAAATCTGATTTATTAGTGGCATTCAGCCTAAGCTGCCACAATAACTCCTTATATTCGATAGTAGTTTCCCATGGTTAACCTCAGGGGTTGTGGTTCACCTTTTCCAAAATTAAAAATAAGATCTGCCTAAAATTGTTACATTCGGTAGAATGTCTGTAAAGGGAGTTATTTAGATTTGCTCTCAAAATATCATAATTGCGTTTCTAAATCTGCTTTCTGAGGGACTGCTCTATTTTACCCACCTAAAAAGCTGAGCATTCCAGACACAAAGATAAATCACAGCCTTGGTGTTACAGTTACCTTTGTATGGAACAAATTGTGGCTCCAAGTTCTTTTGTAGTATCAAGCTGTCACACCCATAAGTATGTTTGAACTGATTTCAAGCTCCACATTTCCTTGTACCCTTTGTTGGGTCATCAGCTTGACCTTGATGGGATCTCCCTCAGTGAGTTTCTTAACATTCTTGGCTTTCTTATACACAAAGAATGGTTCCTGTCCCACAGTTTCCACTATGGAGTCAGATGTCTTTAAAATATTCCAGTCCTTCCTAATTATATTTTTAACTGCTAGGGTTGCTGAGTTGTATGGAAGGATTAAAGCCATACTGAAAGGAGTAGAGGCAATAGAGTTACAAAGGGTCTCAGAAGGTACGTTATTTAAGGTTGTCATTCCAAGTAATAACTTCAAAACCCATCCATAATAGGGGTTTGTATTTTTCACCCCATCCCTCTGCAACCTCATCATTAATGCATTTCACCACGGTCTCAGCATAGCCCCTATCCTTAAACATACATTCCAATTTCCTCTTTTCCTCTAAAAAGATTTGCTTCTCTGAAATCATTCTGGTAAATCTGACAAACTGACCTTTAACTAAACTCTTTTTTGCGAGAGTGGGCGTCAGCTACTAAAATGAAAGTACGCATTTGATAAGGTGGGCTTACAATAAATATTAGATGTAAAACATTTTTGTGTGTAGGATCAATAACAATTCTAATATCTAAATAATGAATTTCCTTAGAGTCAAATTGACATATAAAATTTAAAAAACTCTTAGTGTTACCAATAAAA
This sequence comes from Protopterus annectens, assembly GCF_019279795.1. Lineage (NCBI taxonomy): Eukaryota > Metazoa > Chordata > Ceratodontiformes > Protopteridae > Protopterus > Protopterus annectens. Next base: position 1,089,049,934 of record NC_056741.1, read on the forward strand.
TTCATATCACGGTCAATCTCCATTTTGGGCCCATCCTGTAATATAAATACAGTATGTCATCTAAAAATTAAAATATGCCTTACAATATTTGAAGTGTTCAGATACAAACAAGAAATGTCTCTCCCAGTATAACACTACTAACTTGTCAAAAGCTGGTGCGCACGCTGCATCCATTACAATGCCCTTGATCTGTTTAATTAACTCCCTTTCAAAATAAATGAAGTTATTGCTGAAAACAATGTCATGAAGTCAACCAAAAGCTTAATGTCATTTACAGACAAAAAGTCACAATCTAACAGAACACCATGGAAAAATTCCAACCCAGTATCTCATAGGATACTAGAAAACAAATCCACCGCATCAATGGTGAGAAACTTCAAATTATTATACCAAAAGTCAGGTTTCTGTCTGTCTAGGAAATCCAAGGAATCCTTTATCATTTGTGTTTTTTGACCAAAAAGCAGTTTTAATAATGTGAAAATGACAACCACCAAAGGGTAGGTTTTTGGACCCCTGGGCTGAAACAATTGGTCTGAAAGGCGGATTCATAATATTCTTACGTACTTAGGGATTCTAAATAGGGTTGGAATAATAGGGAAGGGTTACATAAAAAGTCAAATAAATATGGTGTAATAAGGCCCTGTGATAAACCATCCTCCAAAAAAAGATTTATTCTGCAACAGGCTATGTTGACTTCATTTCTGGATACAGTAATATAGGTATCAGTATTATATAACAAGGAGAACATATCACTAATATAGTTCATAAAATTGTATAGTGCAACCCCACCACTCTTTTCGGATTTCATGAACCCCAGTGTCCTATTATTACTTATGTTGTCAAGGATATCATGTCCATTCTTGGTTAAATTAACAACTCTAGAATGAACCCCTTTAGAGTGACCTAAGCTGTATAATTCATTGTCATACACCATTGCAAAAGTGTGTAACAGAGGGTCAGATGGGTGAAAGAAAATACTCTTTTTATTAAACAAACCTGCCCTTTAATAACCATCTGTATCCATAGAATCAAATTGCAAGGCCAAATTTAATTTCTGGACAAACAACTTGAACTCAAGTAATGCAACTATCAAATCAAAATTATTGGTGGGAATAAATGTGAAACCTTTGTCAAATAAAGAGAAATACTCCTCAGAAATGTCCTAATGACTATAATTAAAAATCTTAAAACCATTCTTAAGAAGAATCCTACCATGCTCCCTACAAATAGAGGAGTTTAGTTCAATCAAGGGTTGGAAAATCTATTTTTTTCCTTGTCCCTTCTTTTTCCTCTTCCCTCTCTCCTGGGGAGGGATTTCTTGTTGTATGTTCTGTCTAGTTGATTGGGCTCCATGTCAAAATACACTTGCTGGTCCCCTCTTGGAGTTGCCAGGCACCTTGCTAGTCTTTCCGATCTGCATAACATTGGGTACTTTAAAGGGTCATCTAGTGAGGGAACGGAACCATCTGCACTTACAACATCATCCCAGTTATTACTATTGTTAATGTTATTGTTATTTTGAGATTCACTAGAGTCATGGTTAAAATCAAAATCACCTTGGTTTTCATGGTAACCATAATTAGAGACTGTTGACTTTACACCCTTATGTTTACCTCTAAGTGGATATGCCATACCTGACTGGTTCTATATAATATCTTTAACCAGATTTTTATTTTTCTGTTTTTTTACCTTAATGCAAAAACAGTCAACCATTTCTAAAGCACTATAATATTTGTCCTTAAAAAAATAAAAAAGGAGGTCATCCTTAATTTTTGAATTCAGTAGTTTGACCTCACCCACTAGTCCAATAATAGCCTCATCATTGTGTTTAGTCATTAAGTCCAGCAGTTAAAGATCCTGTTTATTCAGCAGTTTGACTATATTGTGGTAAAAACATGACCCAGACTCAAAACCATTCTTGTACTTAGTATATCGTAAACCCATCAGGACAATATCCCTTCTAATACACACTCTAAAATATGCATTGTCTAATTGAATGTTCCATAGTTTCAATATTTTTTTCTCCAACAGTCTAAAATAATCCAGTAAATTAGTGGTTGCATGTTCTCCTTCTGTAACATAACAGAAGGAGAAAAAATAAATTCAGACATTAGCCCATGGTCAAAATCCAACACTACTTTCTTAAATTTAGAATTGTATGTATTGTCTATAATGTTAGTAACGGTGCCTTTATTAGGAGAACTACAACTCTAAGATTCTCCTAGGGAATTTTCAACAGTTAAATCCAACATCTGTTGTGGTGAGGTTGAAGCAGCTGTGTTGAAACGTAAATTCACCCTGCCAGAAGAATTTGAAAAGACTGATAACATCCCCACTAATTAATTAAGTGTGCCTGCTATATGGGCCAAGTCCACTGGTGCTTCATTACATAAAAGGGAGAAAGAACCAGAAAATAAGAGGTGATTTCCATTGACCCTGCCCATCTGATCCATCCTGTCTCTGAAATCCAACCAATAACCACAGAAAAGCACCACAGTGTAAAGACAAGCAAGTAGAGCTTCTCAGTGGTACTACACTAATCAGAAGGCAGTAGGAGAAGTACAAAAAAGGTGTCTTGTAACATAGCAGAATGCATGCAGTCATAAAAAAATATTGTTATGCAAAAAATAATAATAATAATCTTTTTTGAGCAATTTCCAAGTCTAATGCACACACAAACAGCACAGATAACAAGGTTTTGTAGAAAATTAGCCTTTAAAGGATAACTGCACTCCAAATGTAACTTTCCCAAGTATTTTCCTTCTAACAGAATTATCCTTATACTGCGCCATGTATACAGAAAAAAAATGACATAATTTTTCCCTTTTGCATCATGTATGTGGTATGATGCTTTCTCCATGCATCACATAAAGGGATTTAACCAAACTTTTATGATGTAGTCTTTGGAACCTGTTCAGCTGGCTTACAACATTTTAGTCATCATTTTTTTAAATTTCTTGGCACAGGAAAAACTCCACACAGAAAGATGTTTTTTTAATATTTTGTTATTTTTTCTCCAAATAAGGTCTTACATCTATTGAGTCTCTGGAAATTCAGAACTGTTTTGTTGTGTATGGTCATTTACAGATGCCTTCTTTGCCTCTGCCTGTGGTCATAAACCTACTTAGTCTTTCGGAATTTGCAGCTCTTTCATTGTGTAGTCTCTGGGTAAGGAAACCTAATGCCTGATACCAAAGACACAGAACACTTAAAGCACCACATAATTGCTGCTTATTAAAAAGAATATATATAGCTAATAATAATCTATATATCTATATCTGTACAAAGAACTGTTTTGCATATGAAAAAGAAATGGCATTGCAGGAAAGACTAAGTATGGGAGAGAACAAAATCATGCCACTATGTCTGCTAGTAAATCATTTTAGATTAGAATAAATAAAATTGGATATAATTAACATTGGGATTCAGAGAGAGATTCTTCATACGTTCATAGGTTGTTACTAGGCTATTATCTCTAGTGCCCTTACAAGCCTAGCCATGCACCCAAAACCATTTGAATCCCAATTATCATAGGTGTCATTAAGGATTTGTAGGGGGGGGTGTTAGGAAAATACTTTTCTTATTCTTATCATCATTCTATCAGTGCTCATTGTTCAAATAAAATAATGCTAGAGCCAGTTCAAGAACTTCCCAAATAAGGTATAAAAAAGGACATTTATTTAGTGCTTTCATCCTCACACAAACAGGACTTCATCAGAATGTTTCATAATACCACACATTGATGAGATCAATTTAAATTTTAGAACTTATGTAAAAACAAAAAAAAAACTGTCTTCACAGCTGTCATGGCATAGTGGTTAACTGTTGTGACTATAGTGTACAGGGTCCTGGGTTCAAGACCTGCAAGGGCTGTTTATTTTAAATACACCCCGGTGATCACTTCTGTGGCTCTGCTACACAGTGGCACAGGAAATTAACTTTCTTGGGTGGCATAAGCCAGGGAACCTTGTTGGCTAGGCTTACTTAGGACCTTGGGTCGATAGCCTAGTACCTACCTACCTACCTATGGTTTTAGAAAACAACTTCATTTACTTTGAAGGTGAAATCTTTAAACAGAACAGAGGTGTTGCTATGGGGGCCTCTTGTGTCCCCATTTTTGCAAATCTTCTTGTATTGGACTAAAAGAACAACTTTGTGTTTAATTCTGAGTTCTTTACTAACAGAAGAATGTAACATTTCGGGATGACATATTTGTTCTTCGGTGTGGGTCTGAAATACATATACCTAACTTTATTGAGTATTTGAACACTTCTGACTATCTAAAATTTACTTATAATATTTGGAAGGATGAGATTAATTATCTCAACACTCTTAATTCTCACACTGGCAGAGGATTTAGATCTAAAGTATATAAAAAATAAAGTTTTAGCAACTCATATCTCTATTTTTCTAGCTGCCACCCCCTAGCCCAAAAGAAAAGTTTGGTGAAAGGACAGTATATACGTATAACAAGGATGGGCCCCCACCATGAAGATCTAGGGGGAGAACTCGACATGGTGGTTAATATGTTTTCAGCTAGGGTTTATCCTAGCTCCATGGTACAGAGTATTAGACATCAAGTAGAAGGTGAATGGGGTGATAGATATAAACCATTATTGGCTATTACATTATCCCCTAATATCCAGGCCCCACTAGCAACAAACTATGAAAAGGCTCAAGTGATTCAATATAGTTCTCAGTCATTTGAAATTAAGAACATTGTTAAAAAATGGAGCATTTTAAGGCTAGTACTAATGTGCTTAACTACCTAGGGGGAAACCCATATTCATTCACAAAAATGGATTCAACATGAAAAAAAAATGTTTGAAGGAGGGTCAAATAGTCAGGGATTCAAACATGAAAAGAAAGATACTATAAAGTGTGGTACATGCAATCAGTGCTCATTTATTCTTGAAGAGAAAAGTTTGGTTTTAGAAAACAGTGTTCATTCTAAAGTATATTTTTGCAAAGCAACTGTCATTCAAAACTAGTGATGTATCTTGCTAAATGTTCAGGATGCCCTACATTTTATGTAAGGAAAACTGAACTTAGCATTTTTAAAAGAATATACAAACACTGTTAATGATATTTATAAGCAAAATGAAAATAATGCCTCATTTAAGCATTCAACTACTTGTCTGTCTTTTTCAAAGTTTACATTTGCAATTTTGGATCAAATCACTTTGAACCCTGATGTGCAGCAATAGAGAATAAAGAACTTAGATGGCAACTTAAACTACATGCCATGTGTTACCCAGGAATTAATGATTATGCGTCTATTCAGTCTGTTTTGAAGCTGAGAGCAGCTAAATTGCAGTAAAGATGCAACAAAGGGGTGATTTTTTAAATTTATTTTATAAGTTTATATATTTGATTTTAAGTGTTGGTTGAATTTTAGTGTATTTAGTCATTTTAAAATTGAATTTTACAAGCAATTAATTAGTTACATTCAAAATCATGTAAACTGTAGTGTGTGGCATTATGGAACATTCTGATGAAGTCCTGTTTATGTGAAGACGAAAGTGCTAAATAAGCATCCTTTTTTATACCTTGTTTGGGAAGTTCCTGGACTCTGGCTCTAGCATTACTTTATTTGTAGGTTTGGTTTTACTATAACAATACACTTGTACTTTTATTATCAGTACTGCGGTGGTGGTGCTGCGGTAGCATTGTCGCCTCACAGTTAGACGTTGCCCGTTCGATTCTCAGTTAGAGCGTCTTCTGTGTGGCGATATGCGTAAATGGGCGTTCCTTCGTTGAAGGTTGTGCGTTAGGCCTGGCAAGCCAGCACGTAAAAATCTACTGCCATTCATTAGCGGACCGGAGTTCCGCTGTGGCGACCCCTGACAGGGAAAAGCTGAAAGACACAAACAAACAAACTAACTGGGTAATGAACACCTACATGACAGTGAGAACCACTGATTCAGAATCAGTGTAATGCTGTACTAAGGACCACCTCAGTAACAGCTAAGTACCATGTATCTGAATCAAGCACTGTCTTGCCACACCTGACAATGCCAGTATTCTCCCCACCACCACCCCATACACATTCTCCCTCAAACACACACAGATCCACACAGTTGCAAACAAGTACCTACAGATATGCTCACGCTCATGGATCCGCACAATCACACACACACACGCAGGGACGTGCTAATACCTACATGTAGACATAATATGAGTCACAACCATTCCATAGGGGTAAATGGGTGAATGTCATAAAAAAAAACAGCATTCACTTTTTTGTCAGTGAAAAAAGTAACACAGTGGAGGGATTCTCTGAATTACTCCACTTTGTTATTCCAATGCCAGCACCATTTCTGAGAGAAAACACATGGATAATTTGCAATAACCACTCCCCTGGACTGCTGTATTTGATGCAGCTTCACAACTAAGCCTGCTTTCCAGGAAATGATCAGTGCTAGAGTAAAACCAAGGAAAAGAGCTCTCTGAATCTCTCAGGCTTATCACAGTGCATAAACATTTGGAAATAAGGCTTCCACTTTGCTGTAAGCCTTTCTGAATGCCAGGGTTATACTGTTACAGTGGCTTCAATATAGCACAGAACATCAAGACAAACTAAAAATATGCATTTTCAGTCTTTGATCCTAGTGATCTTTTAGCAGCTATACATAGAAACTTTGCTCTATAAACTGTAAAATCATCTAACATTTCCAGTTTATAAATATAAATCATATTGTTATGTCTGATAAAGGAGCCAGAAACAGAACAGGAGACAGTGACGCTCCAGTTTAGAGGGATAAAGTTCTATGACCAAAATAACCGGGTTTGATTAACAGGCCTGAGCTCTGGAAGGACAATGGTGGAGGAGGGATGACAATGAGCAACTACTGCCAACTCATCAAGTGTGTGTGTGTGTGTGTGTGTGTGTGTGTGTGTGTGTGTGTGTGTGTGTGTGTGTGTGTGTGTGTGTGTGTGTGTGTGTGTGTGTGTGTGTGTGTGTGTGTGTGTGTTGTGTGTGTGTTGGGGGGCGATTATCGTGGCTGTTTCACCATTGACCTCTATATGAATGTAGCAATACTATAGCCAGCACCTATATGCTGGGGACTTTGTGCTTCAGAAAAAAAAACAGAAGGGTTCATTTCTGGATAGGGACATGCAGTTTGCATTCTAAGTAAGCAGGTTACAGTGGTGTTTTAGCTATTACAGAGATGAGAAGTTAAGATCATTCCATCCTGGACCACAAACTGCCTTGGTCCCTAACTTCCAACTCTCACTTTGTGGTTGGGGGTGGCTTATCAGGCTGTAGTGAAGGAAGGGTCTTGCTCTGGTTGATAAACAAATGACCCATAAGGCTGCCACCCCCCATTCAGGTAATGAATGGGCCTACCTCTTATCCTGCAAGGAAAGTAAATAAGTTGATTGGGTGCAAGTAGGAGAGCCACTGAACTAATAATGAGGGCAAGGTGGAACAGAACAAAACAGAATAATGTTTAAAAATAAGAATCTCTAATGTAGCATTTGTTTCACAAAAGATTTAGTTTTTGTAAGATAGCAATTCATGCTACATGGTTCTGTAATACAGTAAACCAACTTACTAAGAACATTTTTCCATTAATTATCATAAGTACATTCTCCTTATGTGTGGAGTGGCCAGAGCAGTGGATTCAGTGGCGCAGTAAGGATTTTAATAGTTATTTGAATTTTTTGCTAAGAAAGATACAGTGCAGTAGCTGTATGACTAGCTTATCTTTAATGGGCAGTGTTTTGGTGCATTACAATGCTCACTAAAATGTTACATGGTACTTAAACATTTTAAAAGATTTTTCTTAGAGTACTCTTAATGGAGAGTCTGTCAGGTGGACTGCAGAAAAATTAAAATGACATTATTTAGGCAAAAGCAACAGCTGTGCAAATTGTGAAAAGATAGCATAACAGTGGCTACAGAAATCACTTAGTATCACTAGTCTCATATTAAGACTGTTAGATATTTTATGCCACAAGGTGGCAGTCAAGCACTAAAAAAAATCCACTGGCATATTTTAAAGCAAAGTCTTCTAACATTTAACTCATTCTGGTTCAAGCATTAAAAATATACTCAGCTGTCCAGATTTTCACAGAATGTATAGATTTTGACTTTCATTTTTAGTCTGACCCTCATAAAATCTGTGGCTTTCTGACAAATCATTGAGGATTGATGTCACTAAATAATAGCAAGGCATTGGGGTTTCAGACGTCATATCCTTCAGAAAATGCATTTAAAGAAATTTCACAATTTTTGGGCCTTTGTCCCACCATTATTTTTGGTCTTGTCCAGATTTCTTGCACTTACAGGTTGAGAAGCCTGAATATAGGTTCATATGCACATTATATATATATGTATATATATATATATATATATATATATATATATATATATATATATATATGGGTTCATGTCATTTGATCGACAGTTCATTTGATCGACAATTCATTTGGTCGACAGTTCATTTGATCGACAAGCATTTGCCCCCTTCCCCAATGTTGTGCGACCCTGGAGTTGATATATATAGTTAGGGGGGTGTGGGGGGCACAGCCCCCCACATTGGGGTGTGTGGGGGGTGAAGCCCCCCACCTAAAATGCTTTTCGATCAAATGAACTGTCGACCAAATGAACTGTCGATCAAATGACATGAACCTATATATATATATATATATATATATATATATATATATATATATATATATTCACTTCAGAATCTCGAAAATTCAAAACATTGACATCTCAAAACATTAAATCCCATAACATTGAAAAAAAAACACAGGACACCAACACTTACCATATTCAGTGGTGGCTGTTGACTTCAAATAAAAGGGGGACTGCAGAAGACCTCACGAGGCAGAGCTATGTTACACTGGGAACAACATTGATCATGCTTACTATTTTATTTCATTCACACCTACTAGGCATAGCCCCCCCCCCCCGACTGTATACCCACAGTATCTGCTTTGAGCCTACAAGGTGTATAATAATGGAGAGAGACAGCAATGGCTAGATTACTGTACTTCTTTTGCATCACATAGTCACATAGTCAAGAGCTTGCAGGTGATCTTCCTTCAGTTCACTCATACACACTTTTGCAATGTAAGGCCAGAGTTTCAACAACAAAACTTCCACACACCATCCTAATCTATCTTGACTGACCCAGAAAAAGATATTAAGTTAAAAGTTAAAAGATATTAAGTTAAAAAAAAAACATCCACCAGCTGTCCCCAAAACACCTAGTATCTGTCTAACCTCTGCCAGGATATTTTATTAGAAAAAACGACGTCCACAGTCAAGCAGCCTCCAAAAAACAATGCCTCCTTAGTTTCTGGCTAACTCGGCATGGATAGAATATTAAAAAAAAAAATCCATCAACAACCCCAGAACACATTGCCTCCTTAGTATCTGGTTGACCCTGCCAGGATATTATATTATAACTATTAACAACAGTCCACAAAACACACTGCCAGTTTACTACATAAAAAAAAATCATCAACATACCCCAAAACACAGACCATTAATATCTGGTTGGACCCTGCCAGTGTATTATATTAAAAAAGATTAGCTAGTAAATTGCCTATGTTACAGTAAAAAAATGATAAGCTAGTAATATTGCAATAGGGGATGGATGGCAAACTGATAACAGATTCATAGTTACTAGGTAACTCCTCCAGACGACTGCAGCATCCACACACACACACACACACACACACACACACACACACACACACACACACACACACACACACACACACACACAATCCCCTGGCCCACACACACACAATCCCCTGGCCAGCATATCGGAAACACCCCCCAGCAGGTGAAACACACAGCAGTAGCATAAATGAAACACAACCCGCCCCCGCTCCCCCCCAAGCAGGTGAAACACACAGCAGCATAAGTGAAACAATCTGAAAGTAACACAATCCCCCCAACCAGCAGCAGCAGGAAAGCACAACCCCCCCAGCAGAAAGTGAAACGCAATCCCTGAAATCTCCTCACCAGCATACTCTGCGTATACCTCCTCAGTATTCTCCTAATAGGACATGACCGTTGCGAAATGTGGAATGTGGTAACCTCAAAAACCCCTGCCTCCCCACAAAAAAGTCAGCTCACTAAATTTGAAAATTGAAAAAGTTGCTGAAATATTATTCATGTTCGGAATTGGGTACAGAAAACTGCGCTTGTGCATCAAGTACAATTTCTGCATCAAGTTAGCAGCGTGCTTGTTAACGTGCATAAACAGGTATAATTATACAAAAGATAATGCAACATAAAAATGACAACACAATGCAAAAATCACAGTGGTGTGAAGAATTTATGTCAGGCATTACACGCTTGTACCATCATATCTCTATGAGCAAGCTTTTTGCATACTATGGCAAGTCCTTTTAGCAGGCAATTTTTAGCACTTGCTATTCAGGTTTTTTTAGTTGTTTCAAAAGTTAGATTTTACATGGGGAGTAAATCAGCTTTGCTTTCCATGTATTTGCAAAACAATAAAATTACATTGATTAAATACTTAAAAAATAATGATTTTTTTACTGGCATTTGGGGACACCAAGTCCTCTCCCAGAAGGAGATGCAAAAGTTCATTTCTCACATGACTACTTGCAGCATTGAACAAGTTCTTAGCCTGTCTTTCTTTATGCAGAAACACCGTTAAGTCTGGTGCGCCTTTACAAGCTAACACAACAAACAGACACATAAAGAGCATGGCTCTATTGCCGTATTTATTCACTGACAGTTACATATGCACCTGCTACTATTGTTTAAAAGAAACGGGTGGAACATTTAGTCTCTGCAGTTTAGAAGTTATTTTATGCAAGGACTTTATGGCATATAAAAATGGACCTTTTCACTGTGGACCTATGTAATATTTGTTTTATTTCACTATGTTTATTCCTTGTTATTAAAATAAAACGTAAAAAAAAAAAAAGAAAACAGGGTGGGCATACTTCACTAAAATCTGCCTCTGCACAGATCCTGGCTTGCTATAACCCTGAGGTAATAAGAGTATGAATAAATATCCTCAGCAGAAAGATGAAGATAATCCCAGGCTTGCAAGTTTTACACGTCTTTCTTCCGGTCTGCACAGATCAAAATTTAACATTTTGTCCTGTAAAAACTCTCTCTCCCCTCCCCCTCCCCTCCACCTTGCTCATTGCTTCTGGCACCTTTGAACGAACTCCAAAGACAAGCACTGCTGCTTACCATTTCTCTCTTTCATTTTCCCAGCATGCAAAGTGGGGGAAGAGAGTGAGAACCAATCAGTAGCTATCCAGCCATCCATGTTACGTATGTGACTGCGGATGTAGCATTCCGATCCCCTTCCACTTTACCACAGTTACAAACTGCATAGACTTCTGGGCATCTGTACACTGATGCCTTCTCTTCTTAATCTGGACTGATTTTACAGCAGTCTGGATTTACAGAAAAAAAATGTTTTTTAAACCCGGAACTCGCCGAGTACGCATGAGCTCATAGTTCGAGTTCTGGAACTTTAATAGTGAGTCAGTCGGACTTGCAGCTAAGGAGCATTACTTTATTTTTTTTTTCTTTTCACAGCTGGAGGGGGCTGCAGCCCTGCAGACCGATGGCACAAGGCGCCCTGACTATATTCCAGCACAACTACATGCAGAAACAAATAAAAGGCAAACCATATTATACTTCTCCAAATATAAACAGGGGGCAAGCCCCCCTGCACCCCCCATGTGGGGGGCTGCATCCCCCACACCCCCTGCTACTTAAATATATTAATTCTGAGATCACACTACACTATACTAGGAGGAGTTATGTTGTACTATAGCAAGTTAGAAGGAACATGACTAAGGTTACAACAGGCAGTCATGAAGCACGTAATGGTATGTTTGCCATTTTGTTCTGCGGAGTGTGATCTTGGAGTTGATATATTTAAGTAGCAGGTGGTGTGGGGGGTGCAGGGGGGCTTCTCCCCCTACTTATATTTGGAGAAGTGTAATATGTTTCTGTATGTAGTTGTGCTGAAATATAGTAAGTGTTGTTGCCCTGTGTTTTTTTCAGTGTTATGAAATTCAATGTTTTGAGTTTTCAGCGTTTTGAATTTTTCAAGATTTTGGTCTTAATGTTTTGAAATTCAAGATTTTGGGCTTCTGGCATTCTGAAGTGAATATTTATATATATATATATATATATATATATATATATATATATATATATATATATATATATATATTCACTTCAGTATATCAAAGGTTTAAAACTTTGAATTTCATATGGTCGAGACCATATGATCAAAGTTTCAAAACTTTGGAATTCTGAAATATATGCAAAAAAAAAAACAAAATCATGTTCCTCAACAGTTTTTGAGGGGGTCAAGCCCCCCTGCACACCCCACACCCCGTGCTATTTTAATATACCAACTCCGAGATCGCACTACAGTGAGGAAAAGGGAAATTTCCTGTTCCGCGCTGTATAGAGATCTCCATTCAGAATATCAAGGTTTAAAACTTCAAATCAACCAAGTTGCTGTAGAGCACCCGAAATGGAGTAAAACATTATTTAGACTGATCTTGTATTGCCCCACAGTTACTGTGCTTTACTTTTTTAAGAGAATATAGAGATGGTTAGCGATTCTGTATGTAGTAACAATTCTATAAGTTCCTAAGCATATATGAGGCATGGGTAGGCTTCATATTGGGGCAGCTTTAATTGTGCTTTTATTTCTAGGGAATGTAAAGCAGGACAGTGTTATTGTGTGAAGCCATGACCCTATATGTTCCTGAGAATGAGGGTGGGCATACCTCTCAACCTCTTAGTGCAAGAAATCTGAACAAATCCCAAAATAATGGGGGAACCAAGGCCCACAAATAGGGACAGATTTTAAATATTAGTCGTATAAACTTAAAAATATAAGGATCTGTGTTAGCATGCATTTCCTGAAGTCTGAAACTCAAATGTATGTGATTTAGTGACTTCACTCCTCAGTGATTTGCCATATTTTATGAGGAGCAGACAAAAACATGAGGGAAAAATCTGGACAATTGAGAAGTATGTGGAAAGGGGAGTGGCAGAGGGTTGAGCTTCTGTCTGGGACAATAATAATCTATTGTAAATATATTCTTTCTTAAAGTGGAGTGTCCAAAGCAGCAGATTGTGGGTTGGCAGGCAAATATCCTGAACTCTGGTTGGATACACCTCTAGGCTGGATCTTTAATGTCAAATTGGAATTAGTTAAAAAATGGTGCCTCGTGGACTATTGGGAGTGCCCCATCCATTTGCTGTGGGATTTACTGATCTTTTAATTTCAACTTTATTTGGATCCTACTCTGAGATAAATGTGCATCCGCCTTTTTGGCATGCTGTGTGCATAAGAGCATAGCTAGACTTCCCACTAATTGATGAGCAAAAGCAAGGTTGAAACATGCCTTTGGCTATTGAGGTCTCACTTTTTACTGAGAGTATACCAAGTCCTGCATGAAACTGTGTGCTTAAGACCCAATGTAATGAAATATGTTTTCAGGGAAAATATGCATGTCTCCTAAGATATCTTGATATAAGTTGGCTTGCAGATATTGTACAAATGTTTCTCTTTTTTGCTAGGTCTCTGTGGGTTGAGTTCTGTATGTTTTTTTTTCTTTTGCTCTAGCCCACTCACTGACCATCAGCAGACTGGATCATAGTCAAATGGGACCCTAGGCTAGGTAATGGATCAGCCCCCCCCCCCACATTCCCGCCTCCCAGCATTTCCACCCAGCAGCAATTCCAGTGTCCCATTAATTGCCTCTTTCCTCCATTTACCAAAAAAAAAAAATCTTCAGAACTGTCAGTGTGCTTACTGTTTTCTTCTTTACTTCTACAATGATTACAGGTACTTAAATCTAATTTAAAATTTTTAATTCAGTTTTTTTAGCACAAACACTGATAGCCAACAATACCGCCTCAAAATGAAAACAGCCAGCATGAGCAACAGTAAACTTCTCTGCCATTGAAATTGCATTGAAACCTACAATCATAAAAAACGCACCTGGTCAGTGGTGCAGTAATTGTAGCTTTGGGCTACTTTCATACCATGGGCCTCCTGCAGACATTTTTAGGACCATGCATAAATTCATGTGTTCTTTGGTTCACCTTCCTGATTGTATTAAATTATATTCTTGTTTAATACAGCACCACCAGTTAGAGTGTGTTTCAAATTTGTAGTTTTGAAGATTTTTCCAGTAAGCTATGAAGCAAAATGTATGAAACAATAATGACAAAACTACCCATTTCAGAACATTTCAAAAGGCTACTAAAACAGTTGTAATTTTAATCCACCAGTATCAGTCAATGTGTACAATTTTCTACAGAAGTAAAAGTCATCTGAATAATTCCACATTAAAGAGAACAGTAACCAATGGAGAAGCTGCTGCTAGCAAACAACTTTGCACTGTAGAGCTTTAGCTACAAATTTAATGCCTACTACTCTTGAAGAGTAAATTGCCATTGTTACAAAAATAAAATGGTGGCTGGTGATATGCAATAGAGAATACCTGACAAAGCGACAACAGGTTCATAGTTACTAGGCATCTCACCCCCCACTTTATGCTGCACGACAGTGTCAACAATTGATCTAACTGGTGTGTTTGCTACCTGCTGAGCCATTGGCATTGAGCAACACAACTAAGAAACTCTATGACTGATGTTGAGAGACGGTAATCCTAAATGACTTACAAAAACAAAAGGAAAAAATAAAAAAATTAAAGGAGAATTGGCAGCTGGGGTGGAGGTTTAAGGCACTTGCCTGCCAATAATTAAAGTTTAGAGTTTGACTCTGAGGAAGTCAGTTAACTAGACAGTGCGCATAACTGGGGCAAAGGGGCATTTTGCGTATAAGCACACACATTACAAGGCTTAGCTGCCATCCTAAATGAAAGAAAGCTTGCACTCACCATTCATTCTGTACATAGATATGAAACTTTACTGTAATCCTATATTTCATTGGTAGCAGTCCAGATGAAAGAATGCAACCAAACAGCTCATTTGTCACATCTCCTCCTAAAAGAAAGATTGCATTCACTAATCATGCTCTAAATTAAATTTCCCTTTAAAGTTTCTGAAGATAATGTTATGATGTTATCCTGAGGTTTCTGGGCTTGCTGTGTGGAAGTGCTATCATGAGGTCCTAATGCTTGCTGTATTCAGCACCTAACACTGGGCTTGCTGTGTGGAAGTTTTCACGCAAGGTCTTAATGCTTGCTGTGTTCATTTCTAACACTGGATTTGCTTTTTTTTTTTTTTTAGTTACAGAAGATTTTTATTTTTATTTTTTTATATTTAGGCCTCCACCCTAGTCAACATGGGGCTCAGCCAACACTGACCCTGGGCAGCTGTCTAGGTTGTCTAGTGGTAGATCTGTCCCTGTCCGTCAGGCCCATATATCCTGGCAGTGTTAATGAACCCCTCCTTTCCCATGGTAAGAGTGGCATGGCCAATATGCTATCCGGAATGACAGTCAAGTGAATTTGGAGCAAAAACTGACATTTGCATATTACATATTTTGCTTTTGTGTTTGTGAAACCCTCTTTTTCTCTTCATGCTCATTGGCATCCAAGGAGTCAGCTTGCATTGGGTCTTTGTGATGTACATCCATATCTCTGTGTATGATGGAATCAAATGTCCTTGCCTTTCTAAAGACAAGCACTGCCATGTGATTCCTGGCCTACCCTGGGAATTGTACAACAGAGACTGTGCCTCAAGCAGCACCCCCCCCCCCAACAACAAGCAAGCAGGCTAAGTCTCATCATTCCTGTCCTCTCCCATGCCATCTCCAACAGGTGTTCCAGCTAATAGTTGAACTTGGGACACTTGGGTTGTAGTCAGGGCTTTATCTCTCTATATCAGCACAGTTGGTTCAGCTGAGTCCTATATGCATCTGTTGTGTGACTTTACTTCTTTCTGCTGTCTTTGTATATGTATTTATATGGAGCAGATTTATATGAATTTTTGGTTAAGTATTTTGAATTTTAAGCTGTTTACTGAGCAATATTGTGATTGGCAAAAGTATTTAACTGCATAAAATCCAACACATCTTAAGACGATGATGCATTTGTGGCAATAGATATTTTGATTTCATACAATTGCTTACAATCTTAGGATGCAATGGATAATGGATGGGCAGGGAAGAGTAGGCATCAGTGCCAAACGCCATTTTGCCTGCCCTGCAGGGAGGGACTGATGATCCAATGGTTGTTTCCCCAAATCCAGTCGAAGGCTATGATGGTAATCTTCATTAGTATGAGGGCAACAGACTTTTCTTTGATACTTTTATTAAATTATCACTTAGGACATAGGCATATATACATTAATAGAAAAGAAAACAAACCATACTACCAATTTTTTATGTACATACATTATACATTACATATGTTTTCTTTTTTATAGCAACTTTCATTTAGTCCAACATTACATGTATTGCTCAATTTCTGCCTCCCTTAAACCTCACTTTCCCTCCTGAATATTATTATGCAGTTATTGTTCCCACAGATTCCATTTATTTATATGTTCATAGGTTCATAGGTTCACAGGTTCATACTAGGCTATCTGCCCTAGGGCATTTATAAGCCTAGCCAGAGTATGTTTGGCTTTCGCCACCCATTTTAAATTAATTTTGCTATGCCCCTTTTCGAGGTTAGTATACTGTGCCTCTGTCTAACAGTGACACAGAAGTGATACCCGGGGTAAACCTACGATCTCCCATCCACTCATCAAGATTCCTCTTGAAGAGAGTCAATGAGGGACTCTGCCTAACTTGGACTGGGATTTTATTCCAGAGTGAAGGGAGCCTCTGGGTTATGAATCTGTCCCTCCAGCATGTCCTATTTATTTCAGTGCTGAGGTTCAAGTCTCTCAAGCGTGTAGCTCTATGGGATTTGGATTTTTTGAGGTGCAGCATGTCCCTTAATTCCGGGTTGGACATGGCTTTATACGTCAGGCACAGATCGCCTCTGAGCAGGCAGTATGCCATTGAGTACAGCTGGAGATTCTTTAACCGGGCAGCATATGGCATCTGTTTGAGCCCTTTGATCCTCTTGGAGAGGTACTTTTGGGGTCTTTCCAGTTGCTGCAGGTGTTTGGTAAGGTACATCCCAAAAGGGGCATTGTACTCGATTATGGGCCTGATGAGGGATGAGTAAAGAGGCACGATGACCTCCCCTAATCTAGATGTGAATCCCTTCATGATTAGGTGGGCTATATAAAATGTTTTTCTAACCACTTTGGCCACGTGGTTGTCAAATGAGAGATTGCTATCAACTTGGGTCCCCAGGTCCCTAATTACTTCTTCTGTACTTAATGGATTACCACCTATGTGGTAATTTGTGGGCACTTTGTTTTTGCCAAAGGGGATGACTATACACTTTTTGGCATTTAGCTTGAGGCCATGGCTCTGGCACCAGTTATCTGTTTCTATGAGGTCCTTTTGGAGGATGCTTGTGTCGGCTGGAGAGTCGATTATGGTGCCCAGTTTGCAGTCATCTGAGAACTTGGTCAGCCACAGTCCTTCTGTGTTGGTTTGTACCTCTGAGAAATATATACCGAACAAGAGAGGTCCCAGGACTGAGCCTTGGGGGATGCCACTTGTAACTGGTTTGGAGTCTGACATGGCTCCAGCAATTCTAACCATGTGGGTTCTGTCCTTGAGCCAGTTTGCAACCCATCTAGTGACACAGGGATTTATATTTAAGCTGGTGAGCTTATCTATAATGCCCGAGTGGGGTATTGTATCGAAGGCTTTTGCGAGGTCCAGGTAGGCTGTGTGGACCACCTTCCCTTCATCAATGGCCTTGGTGACTGTTTCAAAGAAGTCGACCAGGTTTAAGAGGCAGGATCTGCCCTTAACAAAGCCGAACTGGGTAAGATCCAGTGTCTGTAGGTCCCCAATATCTTTATTTATGAGATCCATGATGATCCTTTCCATAGCTTTGCAGACCAAGCTAGTCAGGCTTATGGGGCGATAGTTTCCAGGGTCCGTTGAGGCACCACCTTTGTGGAGAGGGACCACTGTTGCTGTACGCCACTCTTTGGGTACATATCCTGTAGTAAGGCTGAGATTGAACAGTAGTTTTATGTTTGGGTTTAGCTCTTCTTGGAGTTCATGTAGGATGCAGCCCGGGACACTGTCTGGTCCCATTGATGCTGTATTTTTTGCTTTGAAGAGGGCGGCTCTTACCTGAGCATCTCAGATGTCAGGGGGGGCAGCACTCTGCTGGGACAGATATTTGCCCTTTTGGTGGGGATAGGGGGGAGAAGTTTGCGCTGAACCTGTCAGCTAGGATGTTGGCAATGTCTGTGGGTTTGGTGTATTTTTTGTCATTTTGGACTAATTCTGAGCATATCTGGGAATTCCCACCCACGTTCCTAACATAACTAAAGAAAGCCTTGTAATTATCCTTAGTGTCCTGTGCAATTTTTCTCTCAAAGCTGGCCTTAGACAATTTTATGAGTGCCTGTAGTTTTTTGCTAATACTGATCAGAGATGCCTTCCCTTTTTGGTATTTTGCTCTATCATGTAGTAGCTTCCTCCTTCTATTGTATAGTTTGTTTATGGCTGGGGTCCACCAGACAGGACGTCTGCCTTTGGAGGATTGGGTCTTGATTTTATTTGGGATTGCATGATCCATGCATTCCTGAAGGTGTTCATAGAATGCATTTATAAAGGATTCTGCGGTCTGGGCTGTATTTTCCACAGGCCTGGGGGCTTTGAAGGATTCCACCTCGGTTTTGAGGAGTGTGAAATTTGCTTTAGAGAAGTTTTTCACTGTGGTTTTCTGGGCAGGGGGTGGGGTCGGGATGTGAATATCCAGTGAGATCAGTTTATCATCTGATCTTACCAGTGAGGGATACACTTCTGGTCTGGAGCATAGAGTCCCCATGTTGGTGATGATCAGGTCCAGTATGTTTTCCCCTCTTGTGGGAGTGGTAACAAGTTGTTCCATAGCATTTGAGTTTATGAATTCTAGGAACCTTTGGGCTAGGGTTTTGGAGCTAGAGTAATGCTCCCAGTCTATGTTTGGGTAGTTGAAGTCGCCCAATATAATGATGTTTGGAGAGACCTTCATATTTTCCAGTGTTCTCAGGAAGGCTGAGTGAGGTTCCTGGGTTTGGGAGAGTGGTCTGTAGCAGGCTATAAACTGGAAGGCAGTTTTACCCACTGTTAGTTGCACATGGATAGTCTCTGGTGCTTCGTGCTTTGCCACCAACCTGAAGGTGTGGGTATCTTTGATGAATATCGATACCCCCCCTCCTTTGGTGGTTCGGTCCAATTTTTGTGGCCAAAAAGCATGGTATGAGGTATAACCTGGTAGTGCTGGGGTGCTCTCTGGATCCCTGAACCAGGTTTCTGTTACTGCACAGATATCGATGTTCTCCATGCTAAGGAGAGTTTCAAGTGCGTGCATCTTGAGGTTTAGACTTCTGGCATTGAGTAGCATTACTCTTAGTTTCTTATCCCTTGTGATACCTATGGAGGTGGGTTTGTCTTTTGAGCCTTGCCTAAAAAGGCACTATGGGGGTAGCAAGAGCCTGTAATTTCCTCCTTCCCTTTTCTAAAGATCACTGTTCTACTTCTTTTTCTCTTTTACAACATTTAATAGTTTAAATGCAGTTGGTTTATGCTTTAATTTCCATTTTCAAGTAATTGCTTTTTTGGCAGCCAATTGAATTAAACTTAAAGGTTCATACAGTCATAGGTTCATAGGCAGTTACTAGGCTAGTGACACTAGAGCCCTTACAAGCCTAACCATGTTAATCCCAAGTTGCCCCATCTGTCCTTATTAAGTGAATGCATTTTCCAGAGCTAGTCTGTGGTCGATATCAACTCCCCCTGTCCATGAGGGATATGAGTGCCACCCCTAGAGTGAATTTGCGGTCTCCCATCCATTTGTCCAGGTTGCACTTGAATAGAGTTTGTGAGGAGCACTTCTTCATATGATTTAGTAGTTTGTTCCAGAAGTGTGGACGTCTGTGAGAGACAAATGTTTATCTCCAGCATGTTCTGTTAATGTTACAGGCTAGGTTAAGATCCCTAGAGTGTGTGACTCTTGTGCCATTAGATTTGTGTATGTGAAGCATATCCATCAGGGCAGGGTCAGAGACTGTCCTGTAGGCCAGGCACAAGTCTCCTCTCAGAAGCCTATATAAAACAGAATACAGTGACAGGGCTTTTAGTCTATCCATGTATGTCATGGTTTGGAGGCCCTGCATTTACTTGGTGATGAACTTCTGTGGTCTCTCCAGCTGCTGCAGGTGTTTGTTGAGGTACATGCAAAGGGAAGCATTGTGCTATTAGTGGTCTGATGAGGGTTGAGTACAGTGAGGCTATAACATCCCTAGACCTGGACGCGATGCCCTTACTTATGAGGTGTGTAACATAGAGTGCTTTCCTTACCACAACGGAAACTTGGTGGTCAAAGTTTAGATTGCTGTCTACCTGTGTTCATAGGTCACACACTACTGGGTTTGATCTTAGGGGGGTGTTATCAATGATGTAGTTAGCGGGGAATTCTACTTTGCCAAAGGGAATAATAATGCACTTTTTTGTGTTTAATTCTAAAGTGTGCCTTTTGCACCAGTCATTTCTCTGTGTTAGCCCTTCTTGTAGTATGTTAACATCGTTGGGTGACTCAGTGATTGCACCCAATTTGCAATCATCAGAGAGCTTGGTAAGTCAAAGGCTGTCTAATTTAGCCTGGACTTCTGAGAAGTAGGTTCTGAACAGTAAAGGACCCAGCACAGAACCTTGTGGTCCCCACTGGTGATGGGTCTACTGGTAGAGGTGGAGGCAACAACCTTGACAGTATGTGTTCTGTCGGTGAGCTAACTGGCTACCTATCTACTGACATAATGGTTAATCCCTAACTGAGAGAGTTTTTCAATGATACCTGAGTTGGGGATTGTGTCAAAAGCCTTGGTCAGGTCAGAATAGGTCGTGTGCACTGTCTTACCTTCATCCAGGGTTTTGGTGAGTTTCTCAAAGAAGTCCATCAGGTTTAATAAGCATGATCTGCCCTTAACAAAACCAAACTGGGTTGTGTCTAGAGTCTGAATGTTACCTATGTTCTTGTTGATAAGGTTCTTGATGATTCTTTCCATGGCCTTGCAGACAAGGCTTGTTAGACTTATGGGTCTATAGTTCCAGGGTCTGTTGATGGCCCCTATTTGTGCAAGGGAATTACTGTTGTTGTTCTCCACTCCACTTGAACAAAACCACTTCTCAGGCTGTGGTTAAAGAGAGTGCTAAGTTGGTCTGCTAAGTCCTGTTTTAGATTGCTTAATAAGCATCCTGGGATGTTATCTGGTCCCAATGAGGCCATGTTTTTGGCCTTGGAGTGCGCAGATAAGACCTGATCTCTAAAGATAATAGGCAGAGGACTGGCGTTAGGTATGCTTTGTGGTATGGTCAGTGGGGCCAAGGGGGGGTGAAGTTTGCACCAAATATATTAACTAACAGGTTGGCAATTTCCTCCAGTGTAGTATGAGTGGTACCATCTATTACCAGTTCTGCACAAAGCTGGACATTCCCTTTTAGGATTCATATGTAATTAAAGAATGTCTTATGATTATCCTTAGCTAGGGATGCTATTTTAGCATTATACTTAGCTTTAGAGGATTTCATGAGATTTCTGATTTGCTTGTTCAAACTGAGGAGGGAATTCTTCCTCTGTTGAGTCAATTCCTTCTTATTCTTAAACACCAGTTTTGTCCTCTTGTTATATAACCTGTTTAGACTTGAGGTCCACCAGTGTGGCTTGTTTTTTTTCAGGAGGACCTGGTTTTCATCCTGTCAGGTACACACAAGTCTATACAGCTGCTTAAGTGTTTGTACAGGGCATCTGAGTACACCTCTGCATAGAAGTGATCATTGTCTGTGTGTGCAGGGGTATACAACTTTGTATGCCATTGCTTAGTCGTTTGAAGTTAGCTTAGGAAAGGTTCTTCAGATTTTTGAGGGTACCAGGTCCAATAGTTAGTTCAAATGAGACAGTTATATGGTCCGACCTTGCCAAGGAAGACATCACACTGGAAGAGAGCAGTTACTTCTCATGTTGGTGAGTACTATGTCTAGGACATCTGAGACCCTCGTGGGGGTGCTGACTATCTGTTTCAGATCATTTGAATTAACAAAGTTGATGAAGCTCTGTGTGAATGTGTTTGCACTCATGCATGTCACCCAGCTGATGGAAGGATAGTTGAAATCACCCATGACTAAGGTGTTGGGCTGTATGGAGAGTGATTTCAGTAAGTCCAGGTAGGTGGTGTGCTTTTCTTGGTTTATGGTGGGGGAATTACAGCTAGCCGGGGTGCTTTCTGTGGCCTTGAAACATGTCTCAATGACCGCACAGATATCAACATCTTCCAAGGTGAGGAGTGCTTTTAGGATATTTTGCCTAGAATTAATTAGTTATACAGTAGTTTGAGAGAGTAATTCTGTTTGACAAAGGTTTTTTTCGAGGTGAACTTGGCTTTAATGAAGATGGATACCCCTCCACCCTTTGGTTCTTTCACACTCGTTTTGAGCTCTCAACGTGTGAAAGGCATTGCAAGGCCGGGGTGCTCTCTGTGGCCTTGAACCATGTCTCAATGACTTCACAGATATCAATATCTTCCAAGGTGAGGAGTGCTTCCATGGACTGCAGCTTCATTTTTAGACTTCTAGTAGTAAGCATCAGAACAGAGCCACGGTGGTGCAGTGGTAGCATTGTCGCCTCACAGCAAGAGGTTCTTCCATTCGATTCTTGGCTGGAGTGCCTTCTGTGTAGAGTCTGCATGTCTTCCCCGCAGTCAAGTGGTGTTCACAAGACATTGTGAATGGGCGTGCCTTCGTTGAAGGTTGGGCTTCGGGCTGGCACCTTGGCACTGTAAAAATCTACTGCCAATCATTAGCAGACTGGAGTTCCACTGTGGCGACCCCTAACCGGGACAAGCTGAAAGAAGAAGAAGTATTAAGCAGCAAAACCTTGAGTTTGCCTTAGGTGGATTTTGTTATGTCAGAAATGTTGTTGTTTTGACATTGTCTAAAAAGGCACTGTGGGGGAGGCTTCTGAAAGTCTAGAAGAGATAGGTGCAGACCATCTCTGGGAAAGCAGCATGGCCTGTCAACCATGTTATCCCAGGCTGCTGACAGATACTGGATCCCCCTGGACTGACACTAGAAGCTAAGCCAATTGTTGAAGTTGATCATTTTTTGTTTATACTATGGCATCATCTGGAGAGAAGGTAAAATGCTGCTTAGGGCTAGGGCCATACCTGCCTGGGACACATAGTCTGAGAGTCCAGTTATATATTTCTTCATATAATTCAGAGAGCTGCATGTCAAGTCATTCATCCTAACATGAACTGTGACCAAGTCATTATGGTACTTGTTGTTGAGTGACTTGAGTTCATGCATGATCTGACAGATCCTGACACCTGACAGGCAACTGACTGTGACCTTATCCTTGTCCAGTTTTAGGTTCATAGGTTCATAGGTAGGTACTAGGCTATTGGCTCTAGGGCCTATATAAGCTTAACCAAATGGTACCCTGGCTTTTGCCACCCAAGAAAATTATTTTCCTGTGCCCCTGTTAAGCAGAGCCACAGAAGTGATCCCCAGGGTGAATTTCCTATCTCCCATCCAATCATCAAGATTTTTCTTGAAGAGACACAGTGTGAGGGGAACATCTGTGTGTCTCACTATAGAGTCGCCTATGACCAGGACATTTGGTTTAGAGGTGTTTTGTCTTATGGACTTATTTGTTGAGACACATTTGTATATGCTATTATGTGTAGTGGTTTCTATTTGTGTAACAGTGTGTGCAGTTTGTTTACATTTGGGAGGTCTATGAACTTTTGGTAAACTTTTAGTGAGTACCTCCACTTATGTGGGTCTATGTGTCATATTTTAGTTTGCATGAGAGATGAAGAGTGTGTACTGACAGTCTGTTTGGCATCCAGTTTGTTGTTACATGAAAGAAGTGATTCCAGTTTCATAGTGTACTTACATCTCTCACATAGGGTATTATTTTGCTGTAGGAGTAATTGGTTGTCAGTATACATGAGGCAATAACTACATTGCCTTAGTATTCCCATGTCAATCAGGATGGATGGAGAAATGATGGGGAACTGTCTGTCCACTGTAGCAGTTTTTTATCATATGAGCTATTAGGGAAAGGAGTGGGCTAAATTGATCAGTTTTTGCACGAGGACTATCAAACTATTAAGAAAAGGAGTGGGCTAGATTTACCAGTTTTGGCGCTAGGACTATCAATGGTTGTTAAACTGAGAGTTGTGAATGATAAGTTTGGCAGTGCTGCTCAGTGACCAACTAAGTTGCCTTTAGTGCAACAGAGAAACTTTTGAAGGTTCCACTGACAGTTGTTGAGGGAAAAACTGTGTCTCAAGGCATTTACATCCATACAGGGCACCGCTAGCCCCATTGTGTGATGTGCAATGATGAGCAAACATGAGGCTTAATTACAGACAAAATTAAACAGTTTTAAGCTAATCTACCCAACAGGAAAGTATACAATCAACATTCCTCTAGCAATCCCCAGCTGCTCAGATAAGGCTGGAGCCATACTCTTTTGCCACATAGCTGTAGGGGAGGCTTTCTTAATGTAAGACGGCTAGTTTAGTGTTCGAGTATAACAGAAATAGGCTACATTCAGCAGGTCTGAATCTAGACTATACTGTCTAGCCTGAAAATGCAATTGAAAACAAGTACAGAAAACATGCAGGCACAACAGTTAAAAAGCAGAAAAAAATGCAGTAATGAGGTACAATTTAAAAATTGCAATAGAAACACAAAATATAGTTATTTTCTTGATACACAAATCTCAAATGTTTCTCCAAACTAAACAGACCAGGCTACCACCCAGTGCACTAGATGGAAAATCCACTGACCTCTTGATGTATAAACAAATGCTTGCTAGACTGTAAGAATAGAAAATCAAATGATAACAGGCACAGCATATAGACCACACTTGGTTTTTCCTCTGTATTCTGGTACCTCGGCCATTTGCCTTCTAGGAATAACTCACCAGTACGTCATGGTCATATATATATATATATCAACCCAGTGGACATTTAATTAATCAAGCAATTACACAATTAATCATTTAAAGTTATAAACCCTTATTTGGTCACAAGTCCATAAATAAATTTGTTGGTGAATTAAATAGTAATCCACATGGGTTGAAATTTACTTATCAATTGTGCTCGAATTCTATTACATTTTTGGATGTAGAATTCTACATAGGTGATAATAAATCCATCTGATATAGACCTTTTAGAAAGTTTATTGCAGTTAACAGTTTCCTTCATGCGAGTAGCATGCACCCCCATTTGATTAGGTCATTCCCTTTTGTGGAACTTAAGAGAATTTATAATAACACCTCAGATGAGAAATTGAAAACAAAAAAATTGGATGAAGTGTATAATAGATTGGTGAATCAAGCTTCTTCTAGGGAGTTACTGAATGAAGCTAGGAAGAAAGTGTTACAAAAAGGAAGGGGGCAAAAAGCGTTATGGAAGAAACAAGAAAGCTCATAATATGCAAAGCAATGATGAAAGGTTGTATTTTGTGGCCAAATGTTCCCCCTATTCTGTGGTATTGGAAAAAACAGAAAAGATTTGTGGCATTTGGTATGTCAGGATGCCAGAGTGGGAAGGTTATTCCCCAAACATGTAACATTTTTGCAAGGGAGGTATAGCAATTTGAAGGAATTATTGAGAGTTAATTCTGGATTTATGCATAAGGGGACAGGGTGTGGGCTGAAGCATGTGGGAACTGTAAAGTCTGCAGTAAAATAAAAAAATTAACAGTAGGGAAAATTAATGGTAGAATGTAGCAATGGAAAGGTTCAATTGTGAATCTTATGGGGTGATATACATGATTGGGTGTGGGTGTCAGGGTACAAAGTGGTATACAGGAGAAACTAAATGCAAGTTTAAAGTTTGGAGCATTTGGGAGATACCAGAAGATACAACCTAAGCACTGTTGCAGAGCATTTTTCAGTAGCACATGGAGGATCTAGTGAGAGTTTCTTTTTAGTGTCTTAGCCTGTCCTCACTTGTCCGGCTGGGGTAATTTCATAGAGGAATTAAACAAACGTGAATGTATAATGATATTAAATTATAGAACATTGTATCCTAGGGGTATGAATTTAGATGCTATTTTGATAATGTGAATTTTGTATGTGTTTATTTATTCATCATACAGTTTTAGTTAGAGGGATTTATGGGCTTGTAACCAAATAAGAGTTTATAATTTTAAATGATTAATTGTGTAATTGATTGATTAATTAACTGTGCAGTGAGTTAGTATATATATATATATATATATATATATATATATATATATATATATATGACCACGAAGTACTGGTGAGTTATTCCTAGAAGGCGATCAGACAAGGTACTAGAATAAAGAGGAAAAAACAAGTGTGGTCTATATGGTGTGGCTGTTTCCATTTGATTTTCTGTTTTCTTCAGTTAGTGGTTGTGACTATTTGGAGTATATAGAGTGTAAGAATGCACTACTTTATCCAACAGCTAGCTAGAAAATTAATTCAGAGCAAGTTAATCAGTAGAACAGACAATGACAAGCAAAATGCACTTTCAATACGAGCACAAGGAATGGCAAATAAAAATATTCAATATTATCAAGTGCAATGAAGTAAAGGAGGAGCTTATTATTAGTCATTGTATTATAGTAGAATACTAGCCCATCACCCAAGGGGTCATTTTAAGCCTAGCCATATTTCCTAATAAAATTTCATTTGCATTGGTTCAGTTCCAAAGATGTTTGTGGGGTATATATACTTGGGCATGAGCAGTCAAGCATTTGCAAATTTCTTCTCTTTCTAATAAAGACCAGGGGCATATTTAAAGCTTCCCATCCACTGATCTATGTTTCACTTGAATAAGTGCAGGGATGAACTCTGCTTCAGATAGATGGGTGGCTAGTTCCAGAGAAGAGGAAACCTCTGACACTCTCCAGCATGTCCTATTTATGTTGCGGCAAGATGTAGGTAAGTAATAGGCTAGCTGCCCTTGAGGGCCATTTTAAGCCTAGCCAGTTTCCCTTTTTGTGATCAAAATAACCTATCCCATTTGTTTATAGAGTGGCCTTACTCATCCTATAGGTTCATAGGTGTATGCTAGGCTAATGACCACTGGGGCCTTTAAAAGCCTAGCCGTGCAACCCAAATGTGACCCACAAATTTAATTTATATTTGATTTATAAGTGCCTTTCAGAAGTTTGTATGATTCTGATTAAAGAAACAGGGCTTTAAGGCAATAAATGTAGGACATTGTATTTACTCCTTTTATTCTTTGTGTAAGGAGCCTTTGTGGATGTTCTATTTGCTGCAGGTGAATGGTCAGGTACATACCGAAGGGGATATTATATTCTGTGATGAGTCCGATGAGGGTCAAGTACAGTGGTATGGTGACCTTTCTGGACCTAGAAGCCATACTCTTGCTTATCAGCTGAGCAACATAGAAGGATTTTATTACTACCTTGGACACGTTAGTCAAATGGTAGGTTACTATCTACATGAGTTCCTAGATCACTGACTAGGGAATCAACTTTTAATGGTGTTTTGTAGATGATGTAGTTACCCGAGATGGCAGACTTCCCAAAATGTACTATAATGCATTTCTTGGTATTGTGTTTTAAACCACGGCTTGGGCACCAACCATTTGTCTGTATTAGACCTTCCTGAAAGGTGTTCTCACCTTGGGGGGAATTCACTGACTGCTCCCAGTATGCAATCATCTGCAAACTTAGTCAGCCAGAGACCTCTGACATTGACTTTGACATCTGAGAAGTAAAAGCCAAAGAGGAGTGGGTCTAGCACAGAGGCCAGGGGAGCTCCACTGGTGACCAGCTTCTTTATGGAGGTGGTCTCACCAATTTTAACCTTCTGGTTCCTGTCAGTGAGCCAGGTAGTTATCCAGTGTGTTTTAAAGGGGTTTATACATAGTTCTGTAAGTTTGTTGACAATGCCGAGTGGAGTATTGTATCAAATGCCTTAGCCAGATCTAAGTAGACCGTAAGCACAGTTTCCCCCTCATCCATTGACTTAGTAACCTTTTCAAAGAAATCCAGTAGATTCATTAAGCATGACCTTCCTTTGACAAATCCAGATTGGAATGGATCCAGTGTCTGGAGGTCTCCTATGTCCTTTTTGATAATTTCCATGATAATTCTTTCCATGACTTTGCAAATAAGACTAGTCAGACTAATAGGTCTGCAGTTTCCAAGATCTGTTGAAGGTCCTCCCTTATGAAGGGGGATGACCATCGCAGTCCTCCATTCATGTAGCACAAAGCCTGTTTTAAGATTATAGTTAAATAATGACTTCAAGAGTCCTGATAAGTCATATTTTAGACTATTCAGGAGGCATTCTGGGATGTTATCAGGGCCCAATGAGGCCATGTTCTGCACTTTAGTGAGAGCAGCCAGTACATGCTCCCTAGTTATTGTTGGAGGGGTTATGTTTGAGGGTATTATGGGGGGGGGGTTGGGGTGAGAAGGGGTAAAATTGGAACTGAATATGTTCACTAAAAGGTTCACTATATTGCCAGGATCGATGAATGTGGTACCTTTAGCTACCAGTTCTGCACATTGCTGTGTGCTGCCTTTGAGGTTTCTGGCATAGCTGCAGTTGGCCTTATGGTTATAGTTCACCTGGGTGGATATCCTAATGTTAAAGTTGGCTTTGCTTAACCTAATTAGCCATCTTAGTAGCCTATTTACTTTGATGAGAGAGTTTTTATCTCTTTGGGAATTACCCTTCCTGATTTTTGCCATATTTTTTCACTTTGTTGTATATCATGTTTAACTTAGGATACCACCAGGGTTGTTTGTTTCTGGGGCTAGTTCTGAGCTTACTTCAGGTAGATATAGTAGCCTCTATGCAGCCATTGACATGGCTGTACAGAGTTTCTGAGAGCAATTCAGCATAGATTGGTGTGCTCTTGGGGTTTGGAGGAGCACTGCATTTTGACAAACTATAACTTAATAACAGGTAATTTGACTTGGGATAGTTCCTAAGTTCCATGGTTGATAGTTAGATATTATATATTATAATACATTTATTATAATAATATTTATATATTACCACTACTGAAAATAACTGTTTTCATACCATAGATAATTTAGGGGACCCAAACATGGGATAAAGCATTTAGGAGCTGCCTCTGTCCATTAGAAGTACAGGCAGCAGTCCTGGGGTAAATCTTCTGATTCCCATCCATAGATCCAAGTGTGCTTGAATATTGACAGGGATGAACTTTGTTTTATGTAGATGGGGAGTCTGTTCCAGAGCTGTGTTATCCTCTGCAAGATATGCCTGTCCCTTAAAACTGTTCAGTTAATGTTGCAGAAGAGGTTTGGATCCATTGACTGAGAATTTCTGATGCCATTTGACATGATGATGTGCATGAAATCCATCAGTTATGGGTGCCAGATACAGGTCATCTCTTAGCGGTCTGTAGGATAGTGAGTATAGTGACAGGGCTTTGTGTGAGCCCATCTAGGATATGTTTAGACCTTGTATCCTTTTAGTATGGTATCTTTGTTGGTATTCCAGTTGTTACATGTGTCTGGACAGACACATGCCAAAAGAGCCTTGATATTTAATGACTGGCCTAATGAGGGCTGAGTAAAGGGGGACAATGACATCCCCAGATTTAGACACAATCGCTTTTTTATAAACTGCGCACTATATAAGGACTTTCTTACAACAATGGACACATGTTGGTCAAAAGTTAGATTACCGTCCATGTAAGTTCCTAAATCTCAAACAACTGGGTCATCGATTAGGGGTATATTGTTAATATTGTGGTAGTTCCCTGGGATAGATGACTTTCCAAAGGATAATGTTGGCACGATTTATTTATTTGGGACAAACCTTCCTGCAGGATGGCAAAATCATTTGGAGATTCAATGACTGCTCCTAGCTTGCAGTCATCTGCAAACTCAGTCAGCCAGAGCCCTTTGGTATTGGCTTTTACTTTAGAAAAGTAGATGCCAAATAGGAGAGGTTGCAGTAGAAAATTTTGGGGACTCCACTGATCACTGCTGTCTTTGTGGAGGTAACTACCCCCATTTTTTTTCTCCTGCATCCTATCTATTAGCCAGTTGGTAATCCAGTGGGTGACATAGGGTTTTATTCCCAGTTTATCTAGCTTTTCTACTATGCCTGAGTGTGGAAGTTTTCCACATCATGTATTCTTTTTGTGAAGAATCTCTGTGAATGCTCCAGTTGTTGCACATGCCTGGCCAGGTACATAGCAAAAGGGGCATTGTCTCAATGACTGGTCTTATAAGAACAGACTATAATTCGGCAGTGACTTGTTTGGATCTAGATGTCATACCCCTGCTTATAAGTTGTGCATCATTGAAATATTTCCTCACTACAATAGACACATGATGATCCAATGCCAAATCATTGTCTAAATGTGTTCCCAAAGCCCTGACTCCAGTGACTACTCTTAGGGGTGTATTGTCACTATAGTAGTTTGCTGTAGTGTCCATCTTTCTGAAAGATACTATGATAAACTTTTTGACATTGTGTTTTAGACCATATCTCTGACACCGGTCATTAGTCTGTTTTAGGCCTTCTTGGAGAATATTTCTTTTGGGGGGGGGATCAGTGACTTCACCTAATTTGTAGTCATCTGTGAACTTGGTCATCCAGAGGCTCTTGCCATAAGACTTGACCTCAGAGAATTAGATGCCAAACAGGAGAGGCCCCAGCATAGAGCCCTGAGGCATTCCACTAGAAGCCAGCCTTTTTGTGAAGAATGACTTCCCTATTCTAACTTCTTGGGTCCAATCTATAAGCCAGATGGTAATCCAGTGTGTGATGTTGGAGTTTATGCCTAGTTTAGTGAGCTTTTCTGCAATGCCAAGTGACAAACGCCTTAGCCAACTTAAGGTTGGCAGTATGCACCATTTTTCCCTTGTCCATTGCTTTGCTGACTTTCTCGAAGTAGTCCAACAGGCTGAGTAGGCAAGATCTGCCCTTGACAAACCCAAACTGATTTGGGTCCAATGTTTTTATGTTACCTATGTTGTAATTTAGGCTGTCCATGATTATTATCTCCATAGTTTTGCATATCAGGTTAGTCAGGCTTATAGGTCAATAATTCCCCTGGTCCATGGATGGATTATCCCTATGCAGCAAGATAAGTGTTGTAGTCCTCCATTCCTGTTTGGACGCTGAGGTTAAATAGTGAGTGTAGTAGGCCTGCTAGTTCATGTTTTATGCTATTAAGGAGGCAACTTGGGATATTATTGGGACCACTGATGCAATGTTCTTAGCCTTAAAGAGTGCTTAAGTACCTGCTCTATAGTGATAGTTAGGGGGATGTGGGTATTTCCTGGGTATATCTGGCAGGAAGAGGGAGGTAAACTCAGAGCTAAATTTGTCAGCCAGCCAGGAGGTTTGCTATGTCTTCTGGCTCTGTATAGGTGGCTTCATTTACAATTAGTTTGTTACATTGCTATACATTGTGTTTGAAGTTACTGACATAGCTAAAACAAGCTTTGTGATTGTCCTTGGCCTGGGAGGCTAAATTTATCTCAACTTTGGCTTTGGTAAACTTAGTTAAACCCCTGAGTTGCTTGCTTAGGTTCATGAGGGACTATTCATCTTGCTGGGCATTACAATTCCTATTTTTTTGCCATGTATTTCTTCCTTTTTTCTTATAAATGGTTCTGCATAGGCAGCAGTCTTCTCAGGGTTTAGGGGACTTGAAATTTTGCCAAGGTATCACTTAGTAGTAGGAAGTTTGCCCTAGAAGAATTTCTAAAAGTTTCAGGATTAACCAGTGTACTTTGTTTTACCTTTACTTCAAAGGAGACAGCTTTATTATCTGGCCTGACCATCAAGGACATTACACAAGGTAGGATGCAATGTTTTTCCATGTTTGCAAGGACCAGGTCAAAGATGTTTGTGCCCCTTACGGGCATATAGACTAACTGGTCCAAGGTGTCTGTGTTTACAAAGTCCAGGAATTGCTGGGCCTGCATGTTACAGATCATGTATGATTCACAGTTTATACTGGGGTAGTTAAAGACACTCATGAGTATGATGTTAGGCTGAATGGGGACTGTCTCCAGCACATATAAATATCTATTATATTTTTTTGGGTAATAGAGGGTGGCCTACAGCTTGCAAGGAAATGGCATAGGATTTTGTCTAAGGTAATTTGGATGTGGAGAATCTCAAGTGTGTCATATTAACGGACCAGCCTTGAGCTGTGTTTTTTTAATGTAAATAGAGGGGTCTACATCTAAAGCCCAACTCTCAGATGGCTGACCTTCAAAAAGCGGAGATGGAAATCACAAAAGTTCAGAAACCCGAACATCAGTTTTTACCACTTTAAGTAAATACGTGGCCAACTGTGAACAAAACTCATGCTGATGTAAGTAAAACCCACCTTGGTGGGGGGATATGCCCCCACACCCCCCTTAACTAAATATACCAACTCTGGGATCACACTACAGTGGAGAACAGGGCATATTGGCCAAGGGTTTACATACCCTAGTAAACAGTCGACATTTGGGTTTCTGAACTTTCATGATTTACGTCTCTGCTTTTTGAAAGTCGGTCATCTGAGAGTCGAGCTTTAGAAGTAGAGCTAAACAGAGACACCTCCACTTTTTGTCCCTTCCTGTGCAGTAGCTGATTTAAATGTGTGAAAGGCATTGTAGCCATGCACTGCCAGGGTGCTCTCTGATTTTAAACTATGTCTCAGGAACTGCACAGAAGTCTACATTCTCCAGGGTGAAGCGATTTTTCAGGTAGTAGATATTTTTGTTTTGATTCCATGCATGCAACAGTAACACCTTTAAATATTCCTAGGTTGGTTTAGCTATGTTGGTAGGTTGATCAGGTTGACAATACCTAAAAAAGGTATTGTGGGGGTGGTCATGGTTTTAGTCAATGATCCCAGAAAGGACAGGTGCAGACCATCCCTGGCAAAGCAGAGTGGACTGTTGACCATATTTAAACTAGGAAAGGAACCAGAGCTGTGTCACTTGTGAGTCACACAAAAATTAGAACAGGTCAATGGAGTTTAATTACCTGTGAACTGAGGGAGGAGCTACAAACTATACCGTGTATTTAATAATAAATCGTTTCAAGGCTTTACTGGGGAAAACTCAGTCAGACACTGCTATAGACTGCTGTAAGGCAAAGATTAGTTTGTTTTTTTACATTGCTTTCTAGTATTTGTATTGCTTCATTGCCTTCTTCTGTTTTGTATATTGTAGTATATTTTCATTACAATCTGTTTTAATTGTATTCTGCTTTCAATTACATATTTAAACTAGGAAAGAGATCAGAGCTATGTCTCTTATGAGTCACACAGAAATCAAACTTTTCCACACACTCCCACCCTGCCGCTGCTGTGTTTTTAAACTCAGCTGAGTCTCTAGTTACCCGCGGTAGTGGTGCTGCAGTAGTTTTGTCGCCTCACAGCAAGACGTTGTCCTGTTCAATTCTCAGCTAGAGCGTCTTCTGTGTGGAGGCATGCGTGAATGGGCATGCCTTCATTGAAGGTTGTGCATCAGGGCTGGTAACTCGGCACGTAAAAATCCACTAACAAACATTAGCGGACCGGAGTTCCACTGTGGCGACCCCTAACCGGGATAATCCGAAAGACACATTTCCTTCCCTTTCCTCTTTCATTGGCTATTGTCAGTAAGTACAAAATTATCATTTTGTAAAATTGCTCCCCTTCAGCTAATTACATTTATTGGCCATCCCACTGTGTTCCATAAAGCTAGAATATTAAGTGCCCACTCCCATCCAATCTATCTTGCTCTTTTAAAATTAGTGGTTCTCTCCTTAGATTGCTGAAGCTTGATTTACTTCCTCTTTCATATCTAACTGCTTACAGCACACTGCAGCTCTTAGGATATTAACCCATTCTTTCCATCTTAACCTTTAAAATCTGCAACATCTAGTCCAATATCACAAATTATTGGAGAACCCACATTCTGTCTCTCAGTAGTCATCTTGCAATTAGGGCTTCTGTTTTGCTCCGGTGAGAGAAGGAGCATGGAGACATTATTTCCTAGAGACTGCAGATAACAGAAAGCCTGATTACTGCTTCAGAGGTACCAGCTTAGAATTTGTGCTTATATTTTGCTCCTGGTGACAGAAGAAGCAGAGGGCATTGATTCCTGACTGTTTCTGATTTGGCAGTGTCTGTGTTAGACCTCCCTGATTGATCTGGTTGCTATTCAAAGCATCTACTAGGAATAGGCTACAACAAGCCTACAAACCCCTGCATCATCTGAGACAAGACTGTTGATCATCAAAGAGCCTGTGGCCTGCTTCTCATCTTGG
The DNA here is from genome assembly GCF_019279795.1 of Protopterus annectens. Lineage (NCBI taxonomy): Eukaryota > Metazoa > Chordata > Ceratodontiformes > Protopteridae > Protopterus > Protopterus annectens. Next base: position 1,089,084,287 of record NC_056741.1, read on the forward strand.
GACTGGTGCTGCTGTTTTGCTTCTGGTGATTGAAGAAACAAAGGGGCATTATATCCCAGCAGCATGAAACTGTGATGAAACCGGCACGAGTAGTAGCCAGGTACTAACCAATTAGCTGAATCCCATTATTCGTCATTCATAACAAACAAACAAATTCTTTCTTTTCAATAAGTACTGCTTGATTGGCTACTCTCTAACTTAATTTCAGAATATCTCCTAAAATACTTCATCCATAATTCATCAGGAAGTACTTTAATAGTTTTCAGTCTAGTGTTTGGTAATGACCTGTATAGACACAGGCAGCTTAAGTCGATGTTTTTCCTGTAAAATCACCCTTGAAATTTCACCAATACCTAGTTGCACACAGAGTGGCTAGTTTGCAATGACAAGTAATGCCCCCAGATTTGCAAACTAGATACTCCTGACATTGCTTTATATTCTCATCACAACTGCCTAATCAATGAAAAATGAGCCTGCTGCCAAGGATATGAACTTTCCCATTATATCCGTTACCAGTTTGGTGGATATGGGCATCCTGAAGCAATGTAGTAATTACCTCATGTTTACTGACAACTAGCTAAATCTTAAACTGATAAGACATGGGAAAGATATCTTTATACAATGTCACTGGAGGCAAAGCTCTCATAGTAAAGTACTCCTAATGTCAATCAGGTTGTCAGTAGTACTCAAGCTGAATCCATCACACATAATACAAAGCAGACACATAGACCCATATATGCTGAGGTATTTAAGTGTAACCTTGCTATACTCCAAAGACCTCCTAGATTAAGTACAGATAACAAATGCCCACAGAAGCCCTGAAGATACTGTTTCAAAGCAACACTCATATCAACACAAAGAGTCACATTTCATGGAGCCTCTACTTCTAAGCCCACTAAGGCAAGCTACAAAACAATCCAACATTCTGGTCATTGGAGACTCCATTGTGAGACACACTGCTGTCCCTCTCACCAGGCTCAGTAAGGAGAAAATCACAGTCAGTTGCTTATCAGGGGCCAGGATCCACCACATTATGCACACACTCAGGTCAATGGACCCCAAGTACTAATGTGACTCAATCACAGTCCATGTGGATGTAAATGACCTCCCTAGACTATATGAAGACAGACATAATGGAGCTCTCCGTTTATGTATCCCAGGTTTTATAAGCGGCATTTTACCTTCTCCAAGGATGATACCACAATATGAACAGAAGATGACTAACTTTAATAACTGGCTTAGTTTCTGGTTTCATTCTAAAGGGATGCAATATTTGTCAACATGGAAATAGATGGTCAGCAGGTCACACTACTTTGCCAGGGATGGTCTATGCCTCTCCCCTCTAGGCTTTCGAATATTAGCTAAAACATTGTTGCCCCCCCATAGTGCCTTTTTTAGGGAATGACAAATTGAAAGTACTTCCAACGTAGTAAATCAAAACCAAGAAAATCTAAAGGTGTTACCTGTTCAATGCTAGAATCCTAAACAAGAAACTGCAGTCCCTACAAGCTCTCATCATCTTAGAGAATACTGATGCCTGCGCAGTCAATGAGATATGGTTTAAAGCCATGGACAGCACACCAGCATTACAAAGCTATAATGCCTCACACACATTTAGACCAGCTTCTGCACAGACAGGGACTAAAGGTGAAGGTTTCTTAATGTACATAAAAAATAAATATACCTCAAGGTTGGGCATACAGGACAATGCACTTGAGCTTCTCCATGTTCAAATCACCATTGGCAGAATCCCATACCACTTCCTTGGAGGGTATAGCCCCCCCTCTATGACCTATGAAACCCCTAACACATATTTAAGCTTACCAGAAATGCTAGCCATCCAACCACTATTAACTGGAAATCAGATTCAACACCAAATGTGCAGGCACAGATTCCTGGATTTTGTCATTACAAACTCCCTGGATCAGAATGCCAATATGCCAACCAGGGGTGCAAACATACCTGATCTGGTCTTTACTAATATGGGAGTGCACTGCAAATCCCCTAGTGTAATGTCCTTTCTGGTAAGGTCAGGGCACAAAATGGTCTCCTTGGACATAAAAATAAAATCTGAGCCCCAACTAATCCTGGAATGTTTAGGAACTACTCTAAGACTAACTTCCTTCTATTAAGTGATAACCTGGCAAAATGTCAAGCCCCCAGAAACCCTGAGAACACAGATGCTTACGTGGACCTGTTAATAGAAAACTCTATACAAGCATGTTAATAGATGCATACAGACAGCTGTACCCAACAGGAATAAGTACAAAACTAACTTAAAAAACAAGCTACCCAAGTGGAATCACAACATTAATAGGCTGTATAACAGAAGGAGAAAAATCATGGCAAAAATTAGGAGGTAGCACCTAACAGGATAAAAGCACTCTTATCAAACTATACAAACCCCTGAGAGGGAAAATAAAGTCTACCAAAGCCAAATTTGAGGTAAATTTGGCCTCTCTGGCCAAGGACAACCACAAAGCATACTTTAGCTATGTCCACAACTTCAAAGGCAATACACACTTGGGTGCAGAGCTTAGTGTTAACAGAGTCACCTATACTGAGCCAGAAGATATAGCAAACCTACAAGCAGACAAATTCAGCTATAACTTTACCCCCTCTCCCCCTCAACTTCCCCTCAGGAAATACCATCAAATATTATTCTCCCTACCATCACTATGGAGCAGGTACTGAATGCTCTCTTTAAGGGAAGAACACTGCATCAATGTGCCCAGACAATATCATGATGCCTTCTAAATAGCATCAAACATGACCTATCAGGCCCCCTGGAATTGCTATTTAACCATAGCCTCCAAACAGGCTTCATGCCTTACAAATGGAGAACAGTAGCAGTCATACCTCTGCACATGGCAGGTCATCTATAGATCCTGGAAACTACAGACCCATAAGTCTCACTAGTCTCATATTTAAAGCTATGGAAAGAATCAGCATGGCAATGATCAATAATGACATTGGAAATCTCCAGACACTAGACCCAACCCAATTTGGTTTTGTTAGGGGCAGGTCATGCCTGCTCAACCTGGTGGACTTCTTTCATAAGGTCACCAAAGCAATGGATGAGGGCAAAATGGTTCACACTGCCTACCTTGACCTGCCCAAGGCATTTGACACAGTAACCTACTTGGGCAATGTTGATAAACTCAGGAGGTTAGATATAAACTTTGATGCCACCTAGTGGATAGCCAGTTGTCTCACAGACAGGACCATGGAAGTTAGAATGCAGCAGTCCATCTCCATAAAAAGGCCAGATAAGAGCAGCATCCCTTAGGGATCAGTTCTGGGACCGCTACATCTCGGCATTTACTTCTCTAAAGTCAAGGATATGAACCATATCCTCCCAGGCTAACAGATGTTGTACTCCCTTTGAATGGCACCATAGTCTAAGCCAACTGTTAAAGTCAATTATTTTCTAATTATATTGTGGTATCATACTTGGAGAAGGTCGAATGCTGCTCAATGCTAGACTCATACCAGCCTGGGACACATAATCCAAGAGCTCCATCGTGTCTCTCTTCATGTAGTCCAGAAAGGTACAGTTAAGGTTGTTTATACCCACATGGGCTATGACTGGCTCATACTCGTACTTGTGGTTAAATGACCTCAGTGCATGTGTGATATGATGGATCTCCTGGGCCCTGACAGCTGATCGTGACTCTCTCCTTATTTAGCCTGGTGAGTGGGACATCTGTGTGTCTCACAATGGAGTCTTTTATGACCCAAATATTGGGTTGTGTAGTGGTGTGCCTTATGGGCTTAGAAGCTGACACAATGTGGGATGTGGCCGTATCTGTCATGCCGGGTATTGATTTTTGTGGAATGCTGTTAAGGTTGCTAGGGAAGCATATTGCTTGTGCAATGTCTAGGAAGTCTTTATGGTTTAGGAAGATTACATTTAAGAGTCTCAGTATATGTGGTTTGGTCTGTACTATGTGATGCGGGTGTAGTATGTGTGTGTGTGTGTGTGTGTGTGTGTGTGTGTGTGTGTGTGTGTGTGTGTGTGTGTGTGTGTGTGTGTGTGTGTGTGTGTGTGTGTGTGTGTGTGTGTGTGTGTGTGTGTGTGTGTGTGTGTGTGTGTGTGTGTGTTTTACTGTGTTAATGACAACTTGTTTGTTATTATAATAGCATGTATGTAACTGCATTGCCTCCAGTGACATTATGTAACTACATCTCTCACAAACTATATCAGTTTGTTTAAGAATTACATTTTTGTCAGTAAAATGAGACAGTTGCGACATTGCATGAGGACATCTATATCTACCAGGCTGGCTGCAGAGATGGCATTCCTGTTCTACAAGGGGGTGATACAGGAGGGGTTTATAGCCAGCTAGCTTGGTTGCTGTAAGAATATAGACTACAAGCAGAACTATCTAAAACCAAATTTATTTGTGTGTGGGATTGGGGGTTGCACTCCAGTGCTCAAATTATTTGCTCTTTGCGCAATGAAGTACTGTAGAAATTTCAAGGGTAGTTTTATATGGAAAAATTAAGTTCTACTTGCCTGCATATACACAATGCGCTAACTGCTGCTTTACAATAAGCATAAACAACCAAACCAAAAAACACCTCCAGAGGAAGCCTTAATAGGCAAAAATAGTAAAATGAATAAAAGGCTTCCACCACAATGAAAAGTTCACTGAGAAGTTCTGTTAAAATGTAGGCTTTAATAAAACGAAGAAATAAAAAGCACAAATTGTGCTGTTCAAGTTGCAGGATCTGAGGAAGGTTTTTTAACTGAAAGCGCTTATCCTGTTTGACTTGCAACTTGAACAGCACAATTTGTGCTTTTTATGTCTTTGTTTTATTAAAGCCTACATTTTAACAGAATTCCTCAGTGAACTTTTCGTTGTGGTGGAAGCCTTTTTTCATTTTACTAGCTTTGCAATAAGCAGGGTCATACAAATGTGCTGGATTTATAGAGGTAGCAAAACTGAATAAACAAAGCAAATAGCCCTCTGACCAATCAGGCAGTCTCACCTAAAGCCTTCCTGAGTGACTCACTGCTCAACCAGACATATTCTAAGCCTGGGGCCTGTATGTAACCTAAGGGTATTATAGGTGGGATTGTGTCATTGACTGCTTCCACTAGGAGATTGTTTTCATTTCTGACTTGCTCCTTGATTTCCTTCTCCTGCATGCATCTGTTACATCTGAGGGCTACTCCCCTTAAAGTACCATTCCTCCCCACAGGGAATGGCTAGAGGAATGCCATCCCCTCTGTCAGCCTGTCATACACCTGGGCTGCTGATCAAACCTGGACTGCCTGAACTGTAGTTGTGTCTTTATCGCTGTATGCCATCATACCGGTAACACCAAATTATTTTTTGGCAACAACCAAGGTAATAATATCACCCTTGTTTGATGTGATTCTCAAAGTTGGAAAGTGCTGGGTCCTGTATATGTTAATGAATAATAATGTGGACTTTGTTTAGCCTATGTTATGAAGCAAACAAGATCATTTCATACATGATTCCAGTTTTGAATGGCATCTTGGGCCTTTTTTTGGAGTAATAAATCACAGTGTTCAGTGAAGATGAGGGCACTCATCTAGCTGCCTGTTGCATGAGGTATAGCTTATTGCAGTTATAATGCATTTGATTGATTAAAGATCACTGGAGAGCAGCGTTTGGCTCAGTGTAGAAGCTTTCATTTAACAAGTTTGCTGCTGCCACATTGCTAATTCTGGAACCATTTTTAAGATGGACTGCTTCAAGAGAAGCCTATAGGTATTTTTTCACTAGGACATGATTATTTAAGATTTCAGATGCCTTTGACAGGTCTAGGAAAAATGTGGCACCCAACTTTCTCTTATTTTGACTTTGTTTTTAGGAATTCCAAAGACAAGGAAGTGCTACATCCACACCATGCTCTTACAGAATCTATGATGTGAGTCACTTATATAGTGGTTAGCCTGCAAGAAGTTAAGCATATAGTTTTTGAATATTTTAGCAAGGCAAGAGGATTATTGAAGGAGATTAACTAATAGGTGCTGATGTTTAATATTAGTACTTCATTTTCGATGGAAATGACATTTGCTTTCTTCCAGATGTACAGGACTATTCTTCTGTAATACTCCAGCTTTAGGAGAAGGTTCCTTAAGTAAACAAGGCTATAAAGCTTGGTAGGAACCTGTCTGATCCAGGTAATCTGGTCACCTTTGTCATACACAGTATTTTTCTGACAAGAAATTGTATAGTGGGAAGCAGTCATCACAGCTTTGAGATACAAGCTACCTATTACCAGCATATTATTGTTTCTTGTCTCTCGCCATCTACCAACCACAAAAGGTTGCTGGGGTCCGTCTCTACCAATAGTGAAGCTAGAACTTGGAATGCAATTCTTATATCGGTCAGGTCTTTCACGCACCTTCATTTTTTTCAGACCACTACTAAAAGAATTCCTCTTTGCCTTCTGGCTTTGTCTCTGCCCCTTATCTGGGACAGAACCCTCTAACACCCTTCATCATCTTTCTTATACCTCCCTTTAAAGCACTAAATCAGTCAACCTGCTCATCCCCTTCTAATACCTCACCTTATTGTACTTCTTAAACTACTATACTTACATCTAATTAGGACAACCAAATTACTGTTCCATCACTACTTCTCTATCAACACTCAAACTTGCTTATCTCTTCTAATACCGCACACTATTGTATTTCTTAAATTACTCCTACCTACCTTTTACTCCACTCTTCTAACTGTAAAGTCCCAGTACAAGGCTTGTAAGTTTAATGTTTGTGAATATCAATACAAATTTTATTATATGCTATGTATTCACTGAAAGTTAATTTAAAAATTGTTATTGTAAATACTGATTGCATTAAATATGACACTATAGAATTTTTCTCCCTTGACCTCCTCTGAAAAAGGGCACATTGCCCAGTTGGACTTTCCCAGAAAACAAGTGTCATTAAATAAATAAATAAATGCTGGTCCTTACTTAGTCATGGCTGAAAGCATATCTCATATAGGAACACTCCCACATACATGATGTCACTAACTTCAACTCTTTTTTACAGTCATGCAACTGAACCCATCTAAAATACTTCCTCTTGAAGAAATATTTTCCTGTTTTAACCAGACATTAAAAGACTCTGTTACATGGGGGAGGGGGTATACATTCCTGCACAATGGTCTGCTCCACAAAGAGACAGAGCCTGGAAAACATGGAAAACACAAAATTCCCTGTCTACACTCCAAAACTATAGAACTCTTTGAAACATAGTAAAAAAAAAATCACTGTTCACAAATAGAAAAAAAACTGCTATCATCAGCTCCAGTCAGGCTGTAGTAATAAACATAAACCTTTCTGGTCCACCAGAAATAAGCTTTTAAACCCAGGATAAAATACAACCATAAACACCTTACACGTGAATCAGACCACTGTTGCCTACATAAGACCACACACTTCATCCAATCAACTTCCTTGCTACTACCTCCTCAAAACAGTACTCACCCTCACAGCTCTGTCAGAAAAGTAGACATGGAAGGTCAAAGTAATAATTTCACTATAATTTAGATACAAGCCAAATAACATATAAGAGTAATTTTTTGTCTCCTTTTAGGCATGAAGGGGTTCAGAAGTTTCATTCAATGGTTAATTTTGCAGTTGAGACAGCTTTCTCTGATTATGTTATTGACAAGAATGCTGGGTAGATTAGTTATAATCTGACTGCAACAGAATGTAAACTGTTAAAAAAACTTAGTAATAAATATGAACTTGTTATTAAACCATCTGATAAAGCCAATAAAATTGTTGTTATGCATTTCTCCCAATATCTGAATATGTATTATAAGCTTTTAAATTATATAAGTATATCATGTAGCAAATATAATTGAATATGAGCAGGCATTAGTAGAATTTCAAGATTTGCTTAGTAAAGGTGTCAGATTGGGTTACTTTTCTAGAAGTGATATGAAAAGTAAGTCATGTATTAAGGAACGTGAAATGGCTCATTTTTATTGCCTTCCTAAGATTCACAAGAGTATGCATGGCCCTCCTGGAAGGCCTATAGTTGCAGCTTGTAGATATTTTCTACATAATGTTGGTGTATTATGTATTATTGTACAGGTATTTATTGAATGCAGTTATAAACTTGCCTTCATATATTAAAGACTGGTTTGATTTTCTTAATAAAATATCTGATATTCAATGGAGTAACGATATGTATTGGATTACTGTCGATGTCAGTAGTTTATATACTAACATACAACATAATTTTGGTATAGCAGCCTTGAGATTGTTTCTGGATGATAGTCCTTTAACGTATTATATGATAGATTTAATATATTATAGTTTAACTCATAATTATTTTGAGTTTAATGCAGTAATGTATCATCGGATGCAAGAAACTGCCATGGGGATATCTTTTGCCCCCATGTATGCTAATTTATTCACTGGTATGTTTGAAATGCAGTATATTTATAGTCATGAATTTTTTCATAACTTTGTTTTAAAATATTATAGGTTAATAGATGATTTGATTTTTGTTTGTTAAGGTGGATTCAAGTGAGCTAACCAATTTGTGGAAGACTTGTATAAGAACAAGTACGGTATAAAATTTGATGGTTTACAATATGGTAAAATTGTAGTGTTTCTAGATATTTTTTTGGAAGGTCTAAATGATGGAAAAGTTAAAACTAGGGTTGATAGAAAGTTTGATAATGTGAATCAATTTTTGAATGGCATAAGTTGCCACCCACCACATATCATCAGAGCATTACTTTATGATAAGTTTTTACATATTTCGAGTTTATGCAGTGACAGACTAGAGGAAGCTCTACGTAGAACTGATAATAATTGTAGTGTTACTAAGGATAAGTTTAATAAATATGTATGTAGAGTGAATGATGGTGAGTCAGCATCTAAGGATAATAAGGAAGTTTTCATAGTTACTACCTATAATATTTAAGTAAAAGGGGTTGAAGAAATTATTAAATATTGTTTTTTTGTTAAAATATAAAAGTTTGTGGATGTGTTGGGTATTAATCCTGTGTTTTCATATAAAAGAGGTCATAATATTAAGGATTTTATAGTCCATAGTAGGTTTAGAATGCCCATGAAAAGTATAGTCATTCATCCTGATTATGTTACTTTTCCATGTAATAATTGTGTTAGTTATAAATATATTGTAAAAGCATTTGATAATATTAATGGAATTTCTTTTACACCTGTTAGTAAATATTATTGTTATACTGACGGTATTGTTTATACATTGGAGTGCCCATGTAAAATGTTTTATATAGGGAAAAGCAAGAGGGCTTTCAAATGTAGTTTGGAAGACCATGTTGTTGTTGTTGTGTCTTTTGGCTTTTCCCGGTTAGGGGTCGCCACAGCGGAACTCCGCTCCGCTAATGATTGGCAGTAGATTTTTACGTGCCGAGTTGCCAACCCTGATGCACAACCTTCAACGAAGGTACGCCCATTCACGCATGTCTCCACACAGAAGACGGTCTAGCTGAGAATCGAACAGGACGTATTACTGTGAGGCGACAACACTACCGTAGCACCACCATCGCAGTTAAGGGATATAAAAAATGGAAAGGTTGAAAGCCCTCTTGCTAGGCATTACACAGAGGCTTTATTCATTTTAAAGTGCAACCCTGGCACCTGTTGGTTTAAATGTAGAATGCAATTGGAAGTCTCTTACTTAAATTTTTATTGGTTTTAATTGATTAACTATGTAATTAGGGTGACTTTTTGTGAGTATTTAAGATGCTGAGATTTTATGTTTTTTTACTCCATGAAGGCTTTTTCAGAGCCGAGGCACTAGAGTGTTTTCTGCTTTAATAAAATTGGTGACCTGGCCTTTGTTGTTTGATAAATGTATTTTATTTTTTATTTTTGGTTGTTTTTGTTAATAATGTCACTATCCTCCCAATATTAGATGACACAATGAAATAACTTCTATTTAAACTAAAACCAATGTCTAAAGAACCTGACAACCCTCCAAATACCTGCAGCTTGCCTACCCCCATTGCTATACAAATAAAGAAATGCATAAGAGAACAGTATGAGCTTACCTTATGGAAAAAAATCATACATCATTCCAATTCACAATGAAGGACAAGGCAGTAGCATCTCTAGTTTCAGATGTATAACCATATTATATCCCATCTGTAACATCCTTGAAAAGTGCATTAACAAATAGCTATTAGGATACTTTACAAAAATTATTTACTTTCCCCAACTCAGCATGGTTTCCACCCTGGACATTCTACAGACTCTGAACTCTTATCCTTCCTAAGTACAGTATAAACACATGTAAATCGAAATCTCTTCTCTGCCCCAGTCTTCTTAGACCATTCCAAAGCATTCTATACTGTTTTTCATGAGCTTCTTCTCTGAAGGGTGTCAAAACTAACCCAGCACTTATTGAGACTTTACAAATGGACCACAACTCTTTCTGAACTGATAGTTATACTAAAGAACTTGTGTATTTTAACTGTGATCTGCAGTTTTGCTTCAGGCCTGTGTGTATATTGTGAATAGTTTTTACCTTGTTTGTTAATAATTTGTCTTAGAATGAGAATACTGTTTGTCATTTGTTGTCTTTTACTTTTCTTGGAAAACCTAATAAAATATTTTGAAAAAAAAAACAACCCTGCATTAAAACAGTCCAAAGTTACTTATCTGATCACTCTGAATGTACTAAATAGAAATTCACCTACTCCACAGACACAAAAAAATACCATAGGGATCCATTTAGAATCTAGCCTGGAACGTCTCCCGTTTAACATTTTTATCAATAATATGCTCTTGAAAATGGCATTTATCCAATATACATAGAATTCTAAGCTAATTCTATCTGGTGACACAGCTGCTAAACTCCAAGAAATAACCCAGGTCTCCTTTACTAAGACTGAAGAATGTCTTGCAGAATGCCAGCTAATTCTAAATACAAAAAAAAAATGTAATACTCTGTATCCCACACGTCAATGACAAAACTACAACTGATGCCAATACTGTCTTAGAAAAAATGGCTGAACACTCAAACACAAAACTACAAAACTTCTAGGAGTTACAATTAAAAATAAACTAAAATTTGACCATCACATTAACTTTGTTATATCTGAAATCTGTCAAAAACTTCCCTCACTGTTCAAAATCAAACCATATCTACCTCCTTTTCTCAATTACAGGCCATTCAAATGGTGTTGCTCCCAACTCTCTGACATGCATCACCTTTACTCTTACATAGCCAAATTATAAAATACAGTTGTATATGAATTAGGTGTCCAGTGGTTTGACACACAGGTTTAAGGCTGTGACCTGTAGTTCCTGTAGTAGAGCATTTGATGCCATCAGCCCTTATTTGCCTACTGTGTGACCTTGAGCAAATCACTTAACCAGACATTGTTCCTGGGTCACTCCTGTAAAGGAGCCTACCTAGTTAACAAATAGGTACAGGTATGCGCCACTTAATGTTTGGGATAGGTTCTATTCCATAGAATGTTAAGTGGTGCAGATGTTAAGCGAACACCCTATACTTTGTATTGGGCTTCGCCTAACATCCATCTGCAGAATGGCCTATCGCATTTACGTCTGCTTGTACGGTATGGATGTAAATGCAGTCGGGTGTTGTGTGGAAGGGCATTAAGTGGTGCACACCTGTATTATTATTATTATTATTATTATTATTATTATTATTATTATTATTATTATCATCATCGTCACAATCATTAACAAAACAATTTTAAATAAACTCGATCAGTACAATAACAGAATTACTAAATTTGCCACAAACCTACAAAATACACCATTATGTTATACTCCATTTAGCACAACGGCTAGAACTTCAATATATGTTGACTTTTCATCAGCTCAAAACAGCCCACAATATATTATACAACTTCAACAAATTTTTCACAAAATCAAATCTGTTGCATATATACAACCCAAACTGACAAATATGATTCCATCACCTGAATCGAATACTTAAAAATCAAACAGTTTGGGGTCTCTCTCTCTCTCTCTCTACTCATGTTACATAGCCAACTTATGGAATAAAATTCTATATGAGGTTAGAGCAGAGTTTAACATAAAGCTTCTTCAACACAGACTAACCACCTGTTTAACCTCCTTATGGTCATGCTGTCAACACACTAACTAGCATTACCATAAATTCTCTCTCCTAATTTAATATTTCCTGTCTTTCTTTAACTTTGCCAGTCTACTTGCCTGATAAACAATGAAAATATCTAAATAACCTCAGCAGTCCATCTAGCAGACGTGTTGGCAAAGACAGGAGCGGCCTTAGGTCAACTGGTGCCCTAGGCAAAAGTGCTCCACGGCACCCTCCACCATACCACCCGGTGCCCCCATCCTGGTCTACCTACACCAAATAAACACTGAAAAAGTGCCCCTGCTAGAGTGGCGCCATAGACGGCCGCCTAGTTGGCCTGTGCCTAAGGCTGTCTATGGGTAAAGATAAGCTTCTCAAATAAAGCCTCTGAGACCAACTGGTGCAGATGTCACATGGGGAAAGCTGACTGATGGAGTACATTATCCAAGAACTTTCCAAATGATGTCCACATTCCAAAAAGAAACGCACACAACTTGGGTGGTTGCAGTCAGGTAAGGTAAAGTTGCAGACATATGACCTTACACTTCAAATATACACATGCCTGTGTATAACAAAGCAGCAGTCATGTAGCACTTTGTCAAAAACTGCATACAAAGGATCTACTTCTTCTATGTGCCCCAAAAACCTATCTTTTCCACCTAAGAAGCTACCTACAATGTCTGTTCTGAAAGGGTCTGTTCTGATAGGGTAAAAGAGTGCATCATGCTCTTTTTACTAAACGGGCACTGAACTCCTCTGAAGGTACCTGCTGTGTCAATGCATGACTGAAGCTGTTAAAAGTGAAATGTTTTCATATTGATCACTACTGCATTGAGCAGTACCCTGTATAAACATAAACATCTAAAAGGAAAATTTTCCCTGTAAAACTACCTATAAAACTGTACCCTGCAACCCAGTAAGTGTAGAGCATTTGCCTTGTGCATTGATAGGCTTAGAGCAGATAGTTTGTGTTTGAGCAGCACTGTCTTTAGAACTTAGTTTCATACAGCCTAGCCTAGTTACTAACCCCAAAATGTACCCTTAGTAGCCCCCCCCCATTAACCACTGTACATTACACCCTTGTAGATTACCACTTATAGGGCCTGACAACATGGATGGGCGATTTCCCAATTTCTCCATAGCCAGTTTGGTTGATATAGGTGTCTAGAGACAATGTAGCAATTGTCTCACATTTACTGACAACCACTTAATCCTTAGAGAAACAGATAAAGTATGTGAGAGATATACATACACATTGTCACTGAAGGCAAAACTCTTGTGTAGTAGCACACATAATATAATATGATATATATAATAATATAATATAAACCAGGTTGTCAAAATCACATACACTATACCCACCACACATAGAATGTACCACACACATAAACCAACTTATGCTGAGGCATTAAATGCAATCTTCCTAAACCACAAAGACCTCCAAAACTTTCCAGCTGCAAAGTTTATCGTCAGCAAACCCATACGCACTCAACAAAAGCAATACCAATCACCTCACATACTGCAACATTCAGTGGAGCCCCAAATACAAAGCCCATTAGGTAAGCAAACACATTACCCAGGACTCTAGTCATAGGGGACTACATCGTATGACACACTGATGCTCCACTCACTGGGCTGTACAAAGAGAAAATAACAGTTAGTTGCCTATCTGGAGACAGGATCCACCGAGTTACACACTTATTCAATTCTTTGGACCATTAAGTACCAGTAGGATTTAATGATAGTCCATGTAGATGTTAATGACCTAAGATGTACTTCCCTAGACTATATGAAGAGCGACATTATAGATCTCTTAGACTATGTGTGTCAGGCTGGACGTGGTCAACAAACCACATTGCTTTGCCAAGGATAGTCTGTACCTGTCCCCCCAGGCTTCCAAATATTGGCTAAAATGTTATCCTCCCTCACAGAGGCTTTTTTGGCAATGCCAGATTGACAAACCTTCCAATGTACAAAGGCAACCCAAGAAAACCTAAAACTGTAACAACTCAGTGCCAGGAGCTTAAAAAAGAAGCTCCACTCCTTTCAAGCTCTCCTCACCCTGGAGAATATGGACATCTGTGCAGTTACTGAGACAAGATTTAAAGCCACAGAAAGTACTCCAGCAGTACAAGGTTTCAGTGCATTCCACATATTTAGACCAACACGTACACAGACTGGGACTAAAGGTAGAGAAGTCTCGATCTACATCAACAACAAACATACCTCCATGTTGTTAAACAGGATGGTGCGCTGGAGTTTATCCACATGCAAATTACTATAGACAAAGTCCCATACCTTATTCTAGTAAGCTGTAGGTCACCCCCTATGTCCTACAAAACCCATAGTTCATACTTAGACCTAATGGAGTCACTCAACATTCAACCAAACACCTAATGCATGGAGGACTTTAACTACTTGTCTATAGACCAGAAATCCTATATGGCCTCAAATTTGCAGGTACAGAGATTTATGGACTTTTTAAATATAAACATCATTGAGCAGGTAGTGGATATGCCCACTGGAGATTCTAATATATTGGACCTGGTACTCACAAATAAGGGAGAATGCTGCATCCTCTTTCAGTGTCACATCTTACCGGTCTGATTACAGTAAACCCTGTAGCTTTTAGGAACTATTCCAAAGAAACTACCTTTTATCTAAAGATAGTTTGTCAAAATTCAAGCCTCCTCCAAACTCAAATAACACAGCAATCAATGCAGAACTGTTCACAGAGACTCTGTCCTACCATATTAATGGCAGCATAAAGGCTACTGTACCAAACAGAAGTAAGCCCAAAACTAACTAAAAACAAACCACCTTGATGAAATCCTAAATTAATCAGATTATATAATAAAAGGGAAAAAAGTCATTGATAAAAATCAGGAAGTGTAACTCCCAAAAAGATAAGAACTCACTCATCAAAATAAACAGAACTAAAAGGGCTTATCAAGACCAAGAAAGCCAATTTCAAGGTCAAGATAGCCTCACAGATAAAAAGGCAACCATAAAGTCTTCTAGTCTTCTTCAGTTACGTCAGAAACCTTAAAGGCAGCATACAATGATGTACCGAACTGGTGATTAGTGGCACCATATTTAGTAAGCCAAGTGATTTAGTGAATCTGCTGGCTGATAAAGTCAGTTCCAGTTTTACACCCCCCAGCCAACCCTAGAAAATACATTCAGAAACATAATGCCACCAACTATAAACAAGGAACAAGTCCTGGTTGTGCTCACTAAGGCCAAGAACACAGCCTCAATGGGACCAGATAATATCCTGGGATGCCTCCTGAACAGCATAAAAATGATCTGTCAGGGTCACTGGAGTCACTTTTTAACTATAGTCTCAGAACAAGCTTTGATCATTGAGAATGGAGGACCGCAATGGTCATCCTCCTTCATAAGGGTGGACCATCAATAGATGCCTGGAAACTATAGACCCATTAGTCTGACTAGTCTTATATGCTAAGCCATGGAATGAATTATCATGGAAATGATTAAGTGAGATATAGCAAACCTTCAGACATTGGATCCAAGCCAGTTTGGTTCTGTCAAGGGAAGGTCATACCTAATAAACCTGTTGGACTTTTTTTGAGAAGGTCACCAAGGCAATGGATGAGGGTAAAATGGTGCATACTGTCTGCCTCAACCTGTCTGTGCATACTGTCTGCCTCAACCTGTCTAAGGCATTTGGCACAAAACCCCACATCAACCTGTCTAAGGCATTTGGCACAAAACCCCACTCTGGCATTGTAAGAAAAATTACAGAATTGGGCATAAACCCCTGTATAACATGCTGGATAGCCACCTGGCTCACAGATAAGACTGAGGAAGTTAGGACTGGTGAAACCTTCTCCACAAAGAGTCACCAGTGGAGTCCCTCAGGGCTTCATGCTGGGTTCACTCCTCCTTGACGTACACTTCTTGGAAATCAAGGTCAATGTCAAGGGACTCTAGCTGACTAAGTGTGCAGATGACTGCAGGTTAAGAGCAGTCACAGAATCTCCCCAAATCTACTAATATCTTACAAGAGGGTTTAACGCAAGAAAATTAATGGTGACAAAGCTATGGCTTAAAACTCAATGCTAACAAATGCATAATAGTACCTTTTGGGATGTCAGCCATCCCAGAAAACTATGTCATTGACAAAACAGCCCTAAGAATTGACTCAGTAGTTAAGGATTTGGGTGCTTATGTAGCTAGTAACCTAGCCATCAACCAACATGTGTCCAGGGTAGAAAGGAATTAATTCTATGTTGCTCAACTTACTAGAGGCATGGCATATAGATCCAAGGAGATCTTTATGCCATTGCATTTGGATGTCATCAGACCCACCATTGAGTATTAAGCTCCCCTTGATATGTATCTGACCAGAAACATGCAGAAACTGGAATGCTCCCAAAGGTTCCTTGCAAAAAGAATACAAAGCAGAAACACAATGTCCTATGCGGATCACCTCAAATCCCTGTCTCTATACCAAATGTGAATATTATAACTATTGCACCACTGACACTGCATATATTATTTAACATATAATTGTTAATGTTTATATTTGCTTTCTTGTATAGGAAAGCTTATTTTAAGCTAGGAATATGTGCTTTATTGACTGTCACATGACTTTCCTGTACTTTTGAATGAGAGTGCACTTTTATTTTTAACAGTTTAAAAGTTAAACACTCTAAAACTGTTTTTTTTTTCTTTTTTGTAGAGAAACTGTGTTTAAATTTCTTGTTGGGGCTGGTAAATTGTATTAGAGTGCTTCTTAATGTGTTTTACTGGGAAAGGTGACTTTTTAAAACTTTTTTAAAAATGTTACCGACGTGTGATGCTTACTTTCCCTAGGAAAGAAGCACCATTTCTGGCTTGACCATAGAACAAACTACCAGTCACACGATCGGTCTTTCTAAGTTAACTAAACAGAATTTGACAACACAGCAGGCTAGCAATTTGCTCATCTGCAGGTGGGTGACTCTGCTGTGGCTAAAGCTGGCTCCTCAGGCCACTTATCTTTTTTTTTCCCAGGATGCATCTGGTGTTATCTATGCAGCCATTATGGACCATAGGTTAGCCATATCTTTTGCAGCTGGTAGGGTCCCCTTAGTGGCAAGGGAGAGCCACTCTTGTTGGTTTTATGAGAAGGGGCATGGAAGGTTCTCTTGCTTAGTCAGAATGTTATGCTCATCTCTGGGGCAGCTGTGACAGCCATTAATAATCCTGTTTGTCCCAACTTTCCTGTCAGAAAGAAACAGAAAACTAAATGTGTATCTTCTCCTGCACCAGTTTCCCGGGACAGGATTAGTTTATTAAGTCAGGCACAGGGTCTCGTACAGGCACTTTACATTTCTTATCAGGTGGTTTCTGGTAAAAGAAAAAGGGATTCATCTGCTCCTGAAGAGATTCAAGAAACTGAATCTAGAAAGGAATATGATAGGAGACATAAAAGTTTTTCTCCAGAGATTTGTGGTTCAGACTCAGAGAAGAGTATGTAATCAGAATCTCCCTTTCAAGGTTCTCTTTCTCTAAAACTATTTCCAGAATGTGCCAGTGTCTTCAGTAGAGGAACACTGTGGTTTCACAGTCCTTCAGAAAATACCATAAATTGTTACAAGTGGAATTTCCATGATCTCCCACAAATCACCCCAATTCTGTCAGCAGTGGAGGACCTGTTTGTCACAACCTGTCATGATAACCAGCCTTCTACATATATGAAAGCAGATAGAAGGTACAAGTTCCACAATCTTTTACATTTTTATACAGTCATCCCTGACCGACCAGTTATAGCTTTATTTAATCCAGCTGTTGCCAAGCATTTGATTAATTCTAATCCTGCCCCTTCTGACAAGGATGGTAAAACAACTGATAAGTTTGGTAAAGAAAGTGTTTGCTTCTGCAACTTAAATTTTTTAGAATTTTCAATTGTCATGCTCAAATTTATTTATTTATTTTATTTTACATTTGTTGACCGGGCTAGTCCAACTGGATATATGTCCATTTTCAGTAGAGGCCCGGGGAGAAAAGCTCCAATGGTTATTACAAGTTTAAACAGCAATAGGCAATACAATACAATAGGCAAAACAGAGTTAGTTAATATATGTAATATACAAATATGATAGGAGCAAAAACAAAAGAGAAATAATAAAACGTTTTAAAAAAATGAAATAAAGTTTTTTTTTTTTTTTTTTTTTTTTTTTTACAATGGTCATACAGTATATATGAGATAACATTTATCTACACAGATGTTTTGTAAAGGGGTAGCTATCAAGGATATACGGTATATATGAGATAACATTTATCTACATAGATGTTATGTAAAGGGATAGCTATCGAGGATACAGGGAGAAGAGAATGAAAGTAATTATGGTAGAAGAAAAGAGAGAGAGGAAGAAGGAAAGTTAATCTGGGTTGGTACAGGAGCAAAGCCAGTGATTATTGAGAT
The DNA here is from genome assembly GCF_019279795.1 of Protopterus annectens. Taxonomy (NCBI): domain Eukaryota; kingdom Metazoa; phylum Chordata; order Ceratodontiformes; family Protopteridae; genus Protopterus; species Protopterus annectens. The sequence continues at coordinate 1,089,102,805 of NC_056741.1, forward strand.
GCATTTTCAGTGGTCTTTTAAAAAGTGGTAGTGCGGACAAAGATGAGATATCAGAGGGTAGTTTGTTCCACATTTTTCCAACAGAGTTGAAAAAGAGGCAGTCACCTGCAGAGTTATTTGGTTTGGGAGTATAAATCAGTAGTTTGTTTGAAGAACGTAGGTGTTTCATGTTATTGTATGGTGAAATGAGGTTAGAGAGTATTGGTATTTTAGTTGGTTGATATAGAATTTTGTGAGCTATTAAGAGCTGTTGAAGTATTAGTTTGTTGGGAAGTTCAAGCCAACCCAGTTGTCTTAGGTTCAGGCAGTGGTAAGTTCTAAATTGGGATCCTGTAGCAAATTTCTTGAGGTTGTTTTTGGAGAGATTAGTGTAAATGGGGGAAGCATATAGAAGAGTAGAGATAAGTTGAGATCTGGCTAAGGTGGTTCTTGCTTCAGGTGTAAGGAAGGGTTTAATTCTGTAAAGGGATCCAATTTTTTGTTAACTAATTTTATTGTGTTGTTGATGTGAGAGTCAAAGCTTAGATTATTGTCAACAGTTATTCCTAGTAATTTTGTAGTTGAATCTGGAGAAATGAGAGTTCTATCAGTGGAAGTGAGAGTGAAGTTAAGTGGGGTAGATTTATGGGTAGGTGAGAACTGTAACAGTTTGTTTTTCTTGGGGTTGAGGAGAAGGCAATGGTCTGAGAACCATTGTTCAACAGTGGTAAAGGCTTTTTGGGTAAGAGACTGGAGTTCAGTTTGAGAGGTAGCACTGCAGATTATAGTAGAATCATCTGCATATTGTATGCAGGTAGTGTTAGGGATAGCTGATTGGAGGTCATTAATAAAGATAGAAAATAGAAGGAGGCCTAGGATAGAGCCTTGAGGTACACCTAAAGAAGTAGGAAGGAGATTAGACAGTGAATTTTTCTAGGTAAGATGTAAACCAAGTTAAGGAAGGGGTATCAAGTGAGAGAGATTTTAGTATGTGCAGAAGAAGTTTATGATTGACCATGTCGAAAGCTTTAGATAAGTCAATGAAGACTGAAGATGATAGACAACTGTTGTTGCGGTTGTAGTTGATGGAGTTGGTAAAGGAGAGTAAAGCAGTGGTAGTACTGTGGGAAGGTCTGAATCCATGCTGACAGTTAGCAAGTAGGTTGTTATGGAGAAGGTGGTTAAGTAGTTGTTTATGGATACATTTTTCCATGATTTTAGCTAGAGATGATAGAAGTGCTATGGGGTGAAAGTTTGAGAAGTCATTAGAGTTCCCCCCTTTGTTTAGTGGGATGATGTGAGATATTTTCCAGATAGAAGGGAAAATTCCTTCTTTTATAGATCTATTTATCAGAATAGAAATGGGATAGGCAGTGGCTTTGGCTCCTATTTGCAAGAATTCTGCAGGAAGTTTGTCTGCAGAGGGGGTGGTAGGTTTTAGTTTTTGGAGCAGTGATGAGACAAAGGAGGTAGATACAGGCTGTAAGTGAAGGGAAGGATGAGTATTACCAGTAGGTAAGAGTAGCTTAGAGGTATCAGGGGATAGGTGACTAGCAAGAGTTTGGATAGTATTAGTGAAGAAAGAATTAAAGTTATTGGCAATTTGTGTGGGATTGTCTGGATTAGAGTCCTGAGGGTTCGGTGTGATAGACTGACCTGGGGATAAAAGATTATTAATACTGGCCCAGAATTTTTTAGGTTAATTTTTGGAGGTTTGTTGTAATTGAAGGTAATAGTTTTTTTTGTCTGTCAGGATGGGTTTTTTTGTACTGTTTCTAAGCTCCTTGAAGTATTGGTGGTCTGTTTGGTTTTTTTGTGGTACGCCATTTAGCCCAAGATTTGTTTCTGAGAATAATTTTTTGCCTAGTATTGTTGGTCAGCCAGGGAGCTGTTTTAGCTTTGGTTCTAATAGTACGACTTGGGGCATGGTGATCAAGGATAGATAAGAATGTGGAATTGATGTATTCTACTGCTTCATTAAGTGGGAGATATTTTAGTGGGGACCAATTACATAGTCTTAACTCAGTTTGAAAATGTTCAACCTTAAATTGCTTTTTTGAGCTAGTGTTCTGTAGGTAGTAGGTAAGATTAGGTTGGTTTTATGTCTAATGACATGTGTTAGCGAGTGGTCGCTTAGGTCATCCGGTAGGGTACCTGTTTGGTAGTTTGTTGGGGAGTATTAGTAAGGATCCAGTCTAACATGGTTTCATTATTGTTGGTTTTATTAGTTCTAGTAGGACTATTAATGAGTTGTATGAAGCCATATAGGTTTATATGGGAGGTGGGGTTTGTATTGTTACAGGAATACCAATCAATGTTGAAGTCTTCTAGGACTAATGTTTCTTGAGGGAGGTTGGTGGAGAGTGAACTAAGGATACATCCAAGAGTGTTAATGTTATTTTCTGGAGGGAGATATGCACAAATGATCTTTATGGCTTTACTAGTGTTGACTTGAAGTTTGGAGCTGATTACTTCGGCATTATTATCTAGGGTACAAGTCAGATTTAAAGTACTAACTTGGAATTGTGTTTTATGGAGAATTGCTACTCCTCCTCCCTTTTTGGTAGTGCGGTCAAGTCTAATGATGTTATACCTGGGTGGAGTGATTTTATTGTCTTTAATGGTAGGCTTAAGCCACGTTTCAGTTAAACATAAAATATCAAATTGATGGACATCTAGAAGGGCACGGACTTGAGTAATTTTGTTAACAAATACTTTGTATGTTGAGATGGGCAATAGAGAGAGAGTTGGTAGGTATGGAAGATGACAGAGAAGTAGTTTTGTCTTGTTTTATGTAGGCATTGGTATGGTGTGGGCCAGGGTTAGGATGAAAATCTCCATCCAATAGTGAGTGGAGGAGTTTAAAATATTTTGGTTGGAGAAGTTTGTAAAAACAGTCAAATAGTTTCCTAGTTTTTATTTTGCTTAACTTGAAGTGTGCTAGTCTGTGGTATTTGGCTAGTAGGTAGTTAGGCTGAGTGGTGAGATTTAAGAAGGTAGGATAGAAAGGTGATATAGGTGTAGAGGTGTATTTAGAGGGAAAAGGAAGAGTAGAGTTAAGTGGGTATTCGTAGGATGTTAAGAGGTAAGTAGTTACAAGAGAAGATAAAAGTGATAAGCAGATAAGTAGTTTAAGTTGTGAAGGGATGAAAGTTGTACACATTTTAATGATTGGGGAGGTGATCAAAGGGATGAGAAGTAGATTATAGGTACAGGTGGGGAGTAGTAGTATGACTAAGTAAATAGGGGAGGAGGTAGATTAGTTAATTAGTGGGTGTGTTGTACAATAAAGAGGTTTGGATGAGTTTATGATGTTATCAATCTGATTGGAGTGGATAGGATAGGAGCGTGTTTACTAGCGGTATAAATGTAGGAGCACTGGGGGCGGGTGAGAATTGGGGGCAGGGTAGGGGAGCAGAGTGAGCCTGAAGGGCGAACGGAGTGGGTTGAGACAAGAGAGTGGACTACTAGAGAAGACAATCAGTAGAAAGGAAGAATTCAGCAGGTAAGTTTGAAAGTGAGAGAAAGTAGAGGTAAGTTAACAGGCTAGTATAAGGAACATATATATGACAGAGAGTTCAAGTGTAGAAAAAGTGTACTCTAGGACAAAGGTGGGAGGTGGAAAACAACGTCTATGTAGAGAAGTAACTGAAAAAACAACAGGGTTAGAGGTCTGAGTAAAGAGATAATTGTAGTGAATTGAGATACAGAACAGTAATGGTAAGGTGCCACCTAGTGGCCAGTAACTTAATTGCAACAAATCATTCTTATACAAGGGTAGCAGGCTACAAGGAGAGAGGGAGTTGGGCTACTTTTGAAAACAGAGAGTATAGGCTGTATGTGAGCATTTGGTAAAAAGACAGAAAAAGATAGTTGGAGGGGAGATTGTAGGCTGCTGGCTATCCTGAGTGGAAAACTTGCCTAGCGTAGCAGGGTTCATAGACCAGAAATATTGATGCAAAGTTCTAGTATCTAGAGCAGCACATACTTTCACTGTCTTAATAAGCTGCCCTCTCAGGGAGCTGGTGGGACATTCCTTAGTTCGGGCAAGTTTCCAAAGACCTCCAGGAGGGTGAATTCAGGTATTAGGTACAGGAATGTACTGGTTCACCAGGCTGGTAAAAGTGGGATGAGAGAAGATAGTGAGATAGATAATACTAGGATTAGAAGGCATAAGAAAACAGGTATATAGCTACAACTACATGTAATTGACACAAACATTAAAATACCCAGATTTGTCTAAATTATCTAGACATAAAAATACTTAAATTGTCTTAAATCATCTAAAGAGTACAATAAATAACACAGGTACAGCTATAATTCTAATAACTTTACTAAAAAACATACATATATCTAGGTTGGAAAGAGCTGCGTTAGCTTCTCTTAGCAGGCAACTGATGTTAAATAGCTTAAGGCAACACATGTTAAAGTGTATTCTAAGTGTGAAAGTATGAAGAATGTTTTATCTGCAGTTCCTTCCTGTGAGGAAATTTATTCTTTGTGTTGCTTAGTTTCTTCAATTTTTCAGGTCATCACTCATTGTTTAAAGTGTGTTTATGACTTCATAGATAGTATATTCAGGGTTGTTGTCACTGATACTATGTTGAGAAGATTTGTCTGGTTGTGTTTTCAGAACCTCCCAGAAAATGTAAAACATGACATTTTAAATTCTCCCTTGGATGGAAATTTAGTTTTTGGGGCCTCAGCTGCAGAGATTATCTAAATGTGTGGTGAGGAGGATAAGCTGATATGGGGAATCTTTCAGATTTTTCATCCCTTCTTCTCTAAATTTTTCATGGGATTTTCTGCTTCCTTCATCCAAATTTGGCAAGAAACAAAATAACAGTCTTAGGAAAATGCTGGTAAGCAGGTGTTTAAAAAGAAACCATGTCAAAGAAAAGGACAGTCAAATAAGTCAGAATGACTATTTAAGGGACTGATAGTACTGTATCCCTTCCAGAAGGTCTGAATCTCCATTTTCTCTTTAGCGACAGATTGTTTCAGGCAAATGGGTTCTGATTCAACATGATTTTCTGGTTGCTCTGGTTCACCAGACCAAACTCCTCTTTTCTCTCCTGACAACATTTGCTTTCTCAGGGGGATAACAGAAGCAGTTCCTTCTTCCTAGTCAGGAAGAGGTCTTTATTCAAGAATTTTCAAAGAATGAAAATGCCTGGAGACCAGTTCTGGACCTTTCTTTTCTAAATTAGTATGAGATAGTGCATATGTTCAAAATACTTTCACGTCACAACCTTTACCCCTTCTTCTTTTGAGTGTTTTGGTAAACACAGATGTAAAAGATGCTTATCATCACATTCCTAGCTATCCAAACTTCAATGTTTCTTAAGGTTTTATGTGTCTGGATCATGTTATCAGTTGTCTGTCTTACCATTTGGGCTGTCTACTGCTCCAAGATTATTCATAAAGTATCTTGCTCCAGTTATAGTGCATTGTAGGCTACATGGTATTCACATTTTTCTATATGTAAGTGACTTGCTTATTTTTGTAGTCTTTTTCAAAAGTGTCAGGAATCTCTTACTTGAGTGAGAAATCTCCTATGCAGGCTGGGATTCCAAGAGAACGTTCAAAAACATTTTTTTGACTCCATCACACATAATTATGCTCCTGGGGGGTCTGTTAGACAACTCAATACAAATGTCTTATCATCTACAGGGAAAAAAATGGATCTATATTTAGATCTGGTCCAGGGATTTTCCACTCATACCTTGGTCACAGCAAGAGAATACCTCCAGATTCTTGGCCTCATGGCATTTATGATTCTTGTGATACCTTTGTCAAGACTCCACATGAAAAAGATACAAAGGTATTTGAAGTCTCTTTGGTGCCAACACCTATTATCTTCAGATTCTAGTTCTGGGATTTATGTAAACAGTAACCACTTGGTAGAAACATCAAATATCCCTAAATCCAGGTCTTCACTTCTCCCCTTTTGCTCCAAAGCAATCAATCCCCACAGATCTTGGACTTTGCTTGTGGAGCAGTGTCAGGGGGATAAAAGTAGAAGGTGTTTAGGACAACTGGAACATAAATATAAAATAGATGCTTCCCCTTATCAAGTTAGTTAACTCTCTGAATCACCTTTGGTCCCCAGGACCACTTCAAGTTGTTATGGACAGTAATCTGGTACATAAACAGGCAAGTGGGGAACCAGATCTTAACCCCTATGCAGTCTATCCATGTTAGCATGCATAGAGGTTTACAGCACAATCTCACTCTACAGGCTTCCTGCATTCTGTCAGAGCAAAGATTGTGTCAGTGCCAAGCTGAGTAGGACCAAGGCAGACCCTCATGAATGGAAACTAGACTGGTGATCTTCCATGATTTGCTCTATCTGTGGGGAGTTCCTTAAGCAGACCTTTTTGCCCCCTCTCTGAACAATCAACTGGCAAAAGTTTGCTCCAGGACTCCATGTAAGAAGGCCTGGAAATCCAATGTCTTTTCTTATCCTTGGACATAAATGTACCTCTATTCTTTTCCACCCTCTCTATTGATATCCAGGATACTTCTGAAGATTCAGAAGGAATCCAAATCCCCCAAGATCATTGTGGTGACTCCCTTCTGACCAAGGCAACAGTGGTTCTCCACTCTTTTTGAATTAGCCAGGGGCAATTACCACAAGCTTCCTTACAGACTGGATGTAGTCACACAAGAACAGGAGTGTTTGATACATCCAGTCCTCAGACAACTTCATCTGACTGCCTGGATGATTTATTTACTTATTTATTTGCTTTGGTTTACTGTGAAAGTCCTATTGGGAACTGAAATGGCCATTTTCAGTGGAAGCCGGGGAGAAAAGCTCAAAAACAAGGAGAGAAATACATTTTTGACAATTCAAAAGAAAGAAATGGTCAACAAATATTAATTACAAAGTATGTCAAAGCAAACAATCAAAAACATTATTTACAAAGCATATCAGATTAAGGAAATAAATGTTTTCAAGATATTGTGAGCAGAATCAAACATACTATATTAATACACTTGTATAGTATCCATAGATGACAAAGTTAGGATTGCATATTTCAAATTAAAGGAATGGTAAAATACCTTTTAGGGACCCGTTTACTGAGGACATGCAGGAGGTACTAATGAATGCAAGAAAGCAAGCAAATGTAAAAGGTTTTTCTAGTTGGTGCCAGCAACATAACCAGCACCCGTTCAGGGCTAGTGTTTCACTGGTTTGACAATATTTGTGTGAGTTACTTTCTTTACTTGTCTTCCTCCTCTGTAAAGGTTCACATGTTAGCCATTTCATCATGTTTGCCCATGGATCCCCCTCTTTCAAAGGATTCTCATATCAAAATGTTTTTGAAAGGGGTATTACATAAGAGACTTCCAAGAAAAACGGTGACTTCTCCTTGGGATCTTAATTTATTTTTCTCTTACTGAAGTCAACACTTGCTCCATTTGAACCAGCTCAACTGGCTGACTTGAGGTTCTTAACATAGAAAATGGTTTGATTGGTTGCTCTGACCTCTGCAAGAAGAGTATTTGAGTTTCACACTCTTATAGTGTGCCAACTTAATTTCATTTTCCACAGAGACAGGATTTCTTTTAGAACTAATCCTTCTTTTATGCCTTAAGTGGTATCCAATTTTACTTTAAGCCACACTGTCCATAACTGTGTTTTCTTCCCTGAAACCAAAAATGAGAGAAAAAAGATACTTTATACCTTGAATGTCCACAGAGAACACTGGTACTATTTTTATAGAAAAAAAAATTCAGAACTTCGGTTCTGTTATTCATTTCTTGTGAAGGTAAGTAGAAAGCACAACCTGTGTCAAACAGATTATTTCCAAATGATTGTTTAAGGCCATTACCTTTTCTTATACTGATCACAACAAAACTATTCCAGACAGAATCAAGGTGCATGCTACCAAGGCTGTGGCATTACCGATAGCTATTTGGAAAGGGCTGGAGTCCAAAAGTATTACAGAAGCAGCAACATGGTCCTCTGCACATACTTTTACAAAGCACTACACACTAGATTCTTCCTCCAGGTCAGGCTTTGCTAGGACCATTCCCAATCTCCAAGGACTCCTGGACTGTTATCCTTCCACTTCTCAGTTGTTGTAAGGTATGGTAGTCTACCCATATAGCCTAGGCTACTGCAGCAGTGCCCAGTATGCGGAGCATTGTACAGTTATATAACAAAACTTAACAGTAGGTGTTTGAATGATCACTGCTGCAGTAACAGCTCCCTCCACCCTCTTTATTTATTTATGTTTTTTATGTTAGGTTAGCCTACTAGGCATTCAATACCCTCTCATTCTTAAAAAGACTGTCTAGAATTTTCCATCTGAGTAAAAATGTAATAATGTGTTTGTATATATCTGTTTGTTGTGTTTGTTTACATCTGTGTACAAATCTTTTTATTTCTGTTTATTTTGTGTTTTAAATTGTAAAAATGTAACAGTTTGTTGGATGTGTTTTTTGGAGCTTTTCTCCCCAGGCTTCAGCTGAAAATGGACATGTATCCAGTCAGACTATCCCAGTAAACAAATATAAAATAAATAAATTAAATAAAAATGTCAGCAATGTCCTCACAAGGCTCAGCATCCCTGTCAAAGCTGACATAAAAGATTTCAAGGTCTTGGCTCCCAAACCTATCTTTTAGTCTTGGGTGTGGTAAAGATGCCCTGAAGGTTTTGAAGGTGGCCAGCTGTTATATCCTTTGCAGGATATAACCCATATATCTTTGGCTACTGCAGCAGTGATCATTCATAGATCTTCTGTTATGGTAAGTTTGCTAACACAGCCATACCTTTTGAAATGCTGTCAGTTTGATGATAGAGCATTTGAAATTCTTGATTTCCTTTCTAGAAATTATTTTCTTGGGGTTCAGAGATTTGAAGAGGAAGTTACAAGTTTGTGAACTTACTTGATAAGGGAAGGACAAACCAGTGTTATGGTGCTAGAAGACACTGCAGTTCTATGGAGAAGGTCAAGGATACTATGTGGGAACAATCTGGTCTGGTCTGCTGGGCAGATCCCATATTGGAGGCATAGGAGCTATAACTTGACAGGTAGTTAAAGTGTCTCAAAATGTTCTTACATGATTACAGGTGTCCATAAGCTGCTAGCTGGTCCTGCTTAGTGTGATTTGCAGATTAGTGATTTTAGTTGGTGTGTCTCTAGGAATCTGTCTGTAGGTACTCAAGCCAATAACATCTATGAAGATGCCACCACTAATTCCCCAGCCACAACTAAAAATACAGAAAAAAGTAGTCATATTTATAAAAGCATTAAGAAACGTATGACTTGCCATAATATACTTTCCAAGACATAGATTTTCTTCCTTGTAATACAAGTACAGTATTGATATATTCATGTGTAGTGTGTGAGTTTACAACTGAGAACACATGAGTTGTGGGGAACATCTGCCTTTTAAGCACTGCACATACTTCTCAGCTGTACAGATTTCTGCAGAATGTCCAGATTTCTGGCTCTTATTTTTGGTCTGTTCCTCATAAAATTTGTATTTTTCTGACAAATTACTGGGATGATCTGGAGATTGAAGTCACTAAATAATGACATACATTTGAGTTTCGGATTTCAAATACTTGAGAAAATGTATGTTAAAACAAAATGTATGTTAAAACAAATCCTGTTACTCTAGCAACTTTCTAACTTATAAGAGTAATATTTAAAATATGTCCCTATTTTCGGGCCTTTGTTCCCCCATTTTGTCATTCTTTGTCTAGATTTCTTGCACTGAGAGGTTGGGAGGTGTGGCAGTGCTGACCTACAAAATAAAGTGTACGCACAGAAAGACATTCACACATTTCTTGATATATAGACACAGGAATGCATGCAAATATGATAGCTACTGAAAACAGAATCATGCCTCTAAACTCTATACGTGAGTGTGAGCTTCCCGCATCCCTTCTTTCCTTTGCCCTAAATTTTGATGGTAAGTTTTTGAAGCATAATGCGAACCAAGCTCTCAACGCCATAAGAAATGCTATATTACAAGGTTTATTCCACAACATTTACAATAAACTACATGTATTTATATCGGTATACTGCACTATTTTTTTTTTTGTCATGAAAAGGCAAATGAACCTCTTGGTTTTCATAACAAAATGTGCATTTTTTTAAAACTACCTGCTGCAGCATAATATTCCTGTGGTGACAGGGCTGGTGGGATACCAGACCATTAGTTCACTGCCTTACAAAAATCCTACTAGTATGAGCATCTAAGCAACATTCATATAGTACTTTGATGGCGATGTCTGTATGAATATATGTAAAATGATAGTAACAAGGCAGTGAGAGAGGAGTGGGGCATACACATCTATGCAGCTGAAAGTCAGCTTTCACTTCATTCTCAGTGCATATATTTCTGTAGATGGTGTGCCATTGAATTGTCAGCAATTTTGTGAAGTAGAATTTCACTGTTCCAGAGACTATCATGGTTATGTGGATTACATGCCCATGTCTGGATTCATTCTGTTTCACCTCTGTCTCCTTTCCTGCATAATTAACATAAGTTCAATAATGCTATTAATCACATGGCAACCAGACCTAATCTACTTTCTGAGGTGATTAGGGCAATGGGAAAGCATGCCTTTGGCAGTGTTAACTGCAGATATTGTTTCCTCATTCATGTACAAATGACCTTTTGAGTTGTCTTTTTCCAGTAAATTTTCACACCATCTTTGTCGCTTCACACATGGCTTCTTTTGTCAAATTTCAAAGTTGGCTGCGATTCATGATTCGGATCTTTTTATTGCATTGATCATGGACACAGGGAAGTGAGTTATATTTATTTGCTTACTTATTTATTGTGCAGACTGTGGGACTGCAATTTCTTTTATTGAGCCTGATGTCATGCTCATCACATACATGCCTACAACTGAAGTTTTTTATTTGTAAATTTTTCCCCTAAACAGTGGAGGAGATTGAATCTGGGGGAAGTACATCTAACTTTGATCAGCATGTCAACATTACATATAGCAGCAGACACCAAAAACTTTACTTGCTGCTGTGTATCTTTTTATACTCTCTCACTGTATAATGTTATTTGTAATACCCAGATGAATGAACACTGCAATTATTTTGAGTATAACTTTTTTGACAGTTTCTCCTGACAGTTTACTGTTGTTTGCTTTACACAAATGAACAGCACTACAACCCTTACTGGAGAGTGATTCACTCAAACATTTTTGGACACATTTACAAATATTAGTACTACTCTTATCCCTTCTGCAGCCATGCAAATGTGAAGTATTCATTTCTGTTAGTGCTACACTTACCCCATCTGCTGGTATGAGTATGTGAAGTATTCATTTCTATTAGTACTACACCTAACCCTTCTGCTGGCATGCGCATGGGAAGTATTAATTTTCTATTACTACCACATTTAGCCCTTCTGCTGGCATGCTTATGGGAAATATTAACTTCTACTCGCATTGTAATGTTGCATTACTCCAATATGTATTCACCTACACTCTATCCATCTTTACTATTATAACCCCCCCCCCTCCCCGACACAAACATCTTGCAAGTGGGTTTAATACAAATAACTAGTGCCAAAGTCATGGCCTAAAACTCAGTACCAAACAAATGCATTATAATGCCCTTTGAGAAACTGTCAATGCAAGTGAATTAGTCCACCGATAAAATGCCCCTAAGAATCAACCCAGTAGGAAGGGATCTAGGACATATGTAGACAGCAATCTGGCCTTTGAGCAACACATAGCTAAAATAATAAAAAAAAAAAAATCATTCTATGTCACCAAACTTATAGGTAAAAGTGTGGCATCCAGGTACAAGGAAATTATAGTACCACTCTACTCTGCCCTTATCAGACCTATCATTAAATACAATGCTGCCTTTGGTATGTATCTAACCAGACAGTTGCACTATTTGGAACACCCTGAAAGCTTTGTCACCAGGAGAATTCAGGACATGAATACTCTGTCCTATACTGATTGCCTTAAGATTCTGTCTCTGTATTCAGCCTCCTACAGGCTGCTGAGAGGCGATTTTTGCCTTGCTTGCAGGACTTATTCAGACATGTGCAAAACAAACAGAACCAGAAGTGCTAGAGGCAAGAGTCTGCACTTCACTTGTGACATATATAAAACATGCTGGAGAGACAGATATGTGTCCTAAAGGATCCCAGCACTACAGAACAGGCTCTCCGTCCATGTAAAACAGAGTTCATCCCTTACCCTATTTAAACAAAACCTTGACAACTAGATGGGAAATCATAAACTTGCTTGTGGTTTGGCCCCAATTTCCTTTATGGAAAAAGGCTATCAATTAGATAAAAATTATCCTAACCAACGACCCCCTACAAATCCTTAGCTACCTGCCTACTAATGTGTACCTCCGATTATGATACTTGGGACCCAAATGATTTTGGGTATATGTCTAGACTTGTAAGGGCCCTAATGGTTGTTAGCCTTGTAAGAGCCTATGAACCTAAGAGCACTCAGTCCTATACTTGCTATATGCATGTTCCCCACATCATTACGTATGTCATTCCTTTTTTCCATGAATCACTTTACTGAGTAGTTTGTTTGAGAACAGCTAATTCTGACAGTGTTGCCTTTCAGTGCAAAATCTGAATTGTCTTTGCTTTTTGATTCATGCTGGTGGCCGATTTGTGACTTGCATGCAATAATCACCAAGTTTCATGGTGGCGAGTGTATGGACAGTAATACAGTGCTTGCGTAAAGTATAATTTGTTACTGATGTTACAGATGTTGATGTGCATCTTTTCTAAGCTGCAGTTGTACTTTCTGTAGCCTTAAATAAGAGCATTGTATGATGATACAGTGGGTAATGGCCAAGACATTGTGCACTTGCAAGATGTGCCCACATATTTATAGACACGTGTTTATGCATATCTGTGCTGTTCTATTCTGACAAGCACGAGGCATATTTATTAAAGGTGGCAATTTCTGCAATAATTAGTGACCACTGCCACATAGTAATGGGTGCAGTAACTTCTGATACAGAGCTGTACCAGTTTTTATACTAATTCATAGGGATTGTGATAGGGGCAGAAAAAGTAAGGGAGGTAGAGGTTAATTCAAATTCTTCCAGGAAGCCCGAGGGCATTTTTTTGCAAAACCATTACCCCCATACTTTGCCTCAAACCCAGCAATGTGGGTCACACACTAGCCTTTGTTTTAATTTTGGCCAAAATGGACATTGGCATAATTAGCGCCACCTTCTTCAGTGAGCAAATATGTTGTTTCAGCCCACTAGTCAGCCCAATGTGCAAGCCCCACACCAGATGGGGAAACAGTCTCCAGCTTGAAGCACTGCTTGGCAGCCATCAACGTAGTAACAGGATAAATAGGACAGCCATAAACAGGGGACACAACTATTGTCTGTGATAGCAGTAGATCAGAAAAGCCCTTTTGTTAACATTAATAATTCTACTCTTCCTTTCTTTATTGACACAGGAGCAGCACAGTCTATGATAACTTTATCAATTACAAAAAAACTCCTACTGTGTATGAAATCAGTTTGAGGTGTGGGGTCTCTGTTATCCCATTGGATTATCGAGAGATAAAGTCTCTCCCTATTCAAATAGGTGCATTGCATACTTTTATTGTAGGCAATTCTGCCCTTTTAAAACTGCTAGGTAGAGATTTGTTGTGTAAATTAAGGTGTACTTTGTCTTGTACTCTGGACAGAGTCTTTCTAAATATTCCAAATGAACTTTCCCTCTAGGTCTGTATTTGTTCAAACAAAAATACACTTTTTGCTATACTTCGATGAGAGCAAACCTCTAGTTTGGAGAGACTTAAATCTGTTCCACCTGCAACTGAGGACTACCCATGACAATGAGGTTGGGCTCATAAAGGATGTAGGGCCTGTTAAGCTTACTTTAAAATATCACAAATCTCTACCAATGATAGTTCAGTATCCCTTATCAGCGGAGGCAGAATAGGAAATTAAACTTGTCATTTTTGCATTAAATCAGCAAGAAATAATGCCTACTTGAAGCCCATATAATATGCATGTTTTACTTGTTAAAAGCAGGCAAAGATAGCTATAAACGTGTACAAGATTTAAGAGCAGTCAGTGTGATAGTAGTAGCAAGTTTCCTGTAGTCCAGCGACTATATTAAGTTCTATTCCTCTGATACCTACCCGTTTTCAGTGATTGATATTTTCTCTGCTTTCTTCTGTATTCCTATTCACCAAGGCAGTTAATATTGTTTGCCTTCATATACAGAGGGCAACATATACATGGACAAGGTTGACCTAAAAATATGTAGCATCACCTTCCCTCTTCTCTAGAAAAATAAAAAAACACCAACTAGATAAAATTCAGTCTGGCCATGGGTCCACCCTAATACACTATGTAAATAATTTGCTTTTGGTTTCTAATTCTTATTCTAGCTGTCAACAAGATTCTATTTTCCTTTTAAATAAGTTAGGTTAACTACAATTCAAGTTTAAGAATGCAAAATTGCAGTTATGAAAAAGTCCATTACTTAGGACATCTTATTTCAAAAGGTTCACGGCAAATGTTACCTTTGAGCATTACTGTTATTCAAGCCGTACTAAGCCCTACAACATTAAAGCAGCAGCAGACATTCTTGGGATTGACCGGTTATTGCCAACAATGGATTTCAAACTATGTAGAAGAAGTACCCCTGAACCACTGCTTTGGCAAGAACACCATGAGCAAGTTTTTGTCTGGCTAAATATTTTACTTTCAAGTCCGCCCACTGTTGGGCAATCTGATTACTCAAAAAGATACTTTTTATTTTGTTGAAAACAATAACGCAGCATTAGGTTTATTAGTACAATAATAACAGTAAGTACAAAGCTGATGGTTTTAGACCAGTTGATTATTTTAGTACCAGTCTTGATCCTGTAGCTGCACCCCTTCCCAGCCTTCTTGGGTAGTGGCTGCCAAAGAGTGTATAGTAGAAATAGGAGCTGGCCTGATTCTCAGACATAAGACTTTCACAGCAGTTCTGCATTCTGTAAAAGTGCTGTTAAAACCTAAGATGTAGTTTTCATCAGCCTCTAGACTGCCAAAATATAGACTGTCTTTACTTAAAAATCCTTCTTTGTAGATTATTAGATGTCCCCCACTCAACCCCGTTTCTGTAATTCATACAGCAGGCAAAATCAAACCTCATGATTGTATAATTGTTGTTAACCATGTGCTTCCTCCTAACCAGATATACAGGATGTTCCACTACCAAATCCTGAATTACTTCTGTCAATGGGTCCTGTGCAGCAAACCAAGTATTATTGTTTGGACAATTAAACAAAAATATATGTACTAAAAAAGTAAGCTGAATTTGTAGCCCTTACTAAAGCGTGCAAATTAGCAAAACTAAAATTATTTTAATAGACTAGCCAAAGACAGAGCAGTAAAAATTTATACAGACTCACATTATAATTTTTGGACACTGAAAAAAGAGGGAATATGACATCAGCAGAAACTCTTATTAAAAATGTTGTCTTTGCCAATGAATTATTAAATGCACTTCTTTTACCGAGGAAAATAGCTGCGATCAAATGTATCGCTCATATGACTGATGATTCTTATATTTAAAAGAAATGCTGTTGCTGATATGATGATCAAACAAGCTGTTTTGTCTTATTGTGTTCAGGCTTCATTTTTGCAGCAATTGCAAAAAATGAATGCACCTGTTTCTTTACAGAAGATGTTGTCTATTCCGAATCAAGCTGATGACTCCAAAAATGTAAGGTGGATACATGACAGCTGCAGATTCTCCCTGGACTCACTGTGGCAGAATCCGGACAGAGGCTAGTAGCCCCATGTTCTTTTCTGGTCCGGTTGGTACAGGCTTATTATTTGCTTTCTCATTTGAAAAAAAAAAATGCATTAAAACAAATTTTGACTTTTTGGTATGCCTCTTATATTTCCAAAGTGATTCAGCCATTTGTAAGTATATGTAAAATGCATGTAGAGTATAATGTGTCAAAAAGTGCTCTTGCTCCAAAGCAATCATTAAAAAAGCCATGGGAACCTTTTTGTTTTGTACAGTAGAATTTTACTGAGCTCCTACAACATCAAAAGTTCAAATATGTTTTGGTAGCTGTGGATGTTTTTTTCTGGATGGGTTAAACCTTATCCTTGTGCCAGAAATGATGCAAGTATGGTTACCAGAAAACAACTGCAAAAATAATACCCAGATTCGGTATACCTTGTTTTTAATCAGAGAGAGGAACCCATTTTCCAAGCCAGGTCATACAACATGTGTGTAAAATTATAAATGAGAACATGCAATACCGTTGCCTACACAGACCCCAAACTTCAGGAACTGTTGAGAGAATTAATCAGACTTTTAAAAACTAGAATTGCAAAATTGTGTGAGAAGACTGAACTTAAATAGCCAGCAGCATTTCTTCTTGTTTCGCTTAGTATTCTCAGTGCAATTAGCACTTCTAGAAAATATTATCCCCATGAAATTCTTGTGGAAAGACCATGAGAATGCCAGTTACACCCCTGGTCAGTAACCTAGAATTATAAAATATTGCTGAGTCTATTTTTCTTTAGTGCAAGTCTCTCATTTTTATTCTGTAGGATATTAATTTGCATGTCATTGCAACCCACTAGCAACCTGATCCTGCCTCCCAATATAATGTCGTCCCTGGAGACTGGGTCTTCATTAGATCTTTCTTCAGATACCATGCCCACCAGCCATGATGCAAAGGACCCTTCCTGGTTCTCCTTACACAGCTAAAGCCATTTGATGTAAAGTATCAACTTCTTGGTTTCATGTTTCGCATGTCAAGAAGGCTCACCCTAGCGATAAATACCAGCAAGATGCCAACAGCATCATTCCACCCATTTTCAATAATGAACCAGTTTCATCCCATACCAAAGTAAAAACAGGGAGATCAATGTGGCCACTCATAGTACCTAGCAATTCAACAACATCATCATACAATGGACGAAGAGTTAGAATTGGCCCATGAATGGTGGAAATGAGTCAAGCGACCATACACCACTCATAGGACTTCCATCATCACGGAACTCAACATAGAATTTGCTTGGAAAATGGCAAGATACTAGCTTCAAAAAGGGAATAAATCATCTCTGCAATTTTTTGAGAATCTTCGCTATCACTGACCTGCTTGATGTTCATATTGATTTATCATTGTAACAGCCATATCGGTATTCATCATTCTTCTATTGCATTTCCTGCTTTCATCAGAAGCCATCAGAACTGTAAGTAGTGAACAATTTTTTATCAAAAATAAACATTTGGTTACATATGTAAACACATCACCAGATTGGCATCCTAGGTTTAATACTTTTTCTGCCACATTGTATACTTATGCCAAGACAGTGAATGTCAGTAACTGCTGCTTGTTTGCACATCTACAGATGGCACACATTGGAGATATTCCGTTGTTTCCAATACCTGTAGCAGAGGTAAAAGTAGGTATACCAGCTGGGACAATTTTGAACCAAAAATAAAAAGAGGAGGCATAATTTTTTGAATAATGCTACCCTCTTTAGACTGGTTACACTCCAATTATCAGTGACTGTAAAGGGACATACTTGTTATGTGAAAAACAGAATACTTCCTGTTGGATAGAGTGATTGTAATGTTACCCAGTAAGTGTATAATAGGGCTTGAGGACAGGGCATGGCTATATTGCTTGAGATTTATATCTGTGGAAACCAAGCTTACTCTTGGTTAACAGCAGACTAGTTGGGGGATGTTGGTACTTTGGTCGAGTGATTCCAGCTGTGCAGCATACAGAGACTTTATTTAGTGGGGAAATTCACAATACTTGCCAAAAGAGTGAGACAAAGGACATTAAAAATCTGGTCAGGAAGACAGATGCCTCTTGGATTAACAATCATGACTTAGAATGGACTGAACATGAATGATGATATCTATTGGGCATGTATTCTTGGGGCAGTAAAATCAACTTAGAAACTGAGAAAAGTGTCTCAAATTATTAGAGGTACTGTATAATGCAACTTCTGAGTCAGTAAACTAAATTACTAGTAAAATAACTGCTATGTGTACTGTAGTGCTGCAGAATCGAATGCATTGGATTTCACTCTTGCTTCTAAGAGAGGTATGTGCATGCTCATTCAAATGGAATGCTGCTCTTTTATACCAGATAATGAACATGCCATGATAAAGAAACTGATAGTTGTCAATGGGCATGGTTGGCAAGTTTATTTTCTGGATGATGGGGAGGAAGTCTTTTAAAAATCTTTATGCTTATTGCAGTTATAATTATCCTTTTATGCATTATTTATGTGCAAACTGTTGATCCTGAAGCTTTTTGTATGCAAAAAAGTATTAAATTACAAACTGTGCATATTAAAAATAGAAATGATAAAGTGCCACTGACCATAGTTAAAGAAAATTATGACCAAAAAGATGATAGTGAGAAAATGTATTAAAATGTTTTGGACAGATTTATGGCAATATATTCAAATATTAAATTGAAATGAAAAGGTATTCTCAGATGTCTTATATTCCAATGAAGCATATGCATGCATTTATTATTCATAAAATTATGTTTGCTAAGCATTTGAATAATTATTGTACATGTCAATGTCACAAGGAAACTGCATGTAAAGAATGTCTAATTGCATGTGAAAAAGTATCTACTCATTTAAAATGTTGCTGTTATTTCCTAATCATTAAGAAATACTTGACTTGAGTGATGTTTCACATCATCAAATGGGGAATTGAGTACAGAAAAGTGTTAAGAATGGCAAATGTTCAGTATTTTATATAATACTCTTTCTTTAGAAGCAGATTCTATATATTGTTTCAAGATGGAGCCTGACAGCCTAGGCTTGAGATGTCTTCCACTGTCTTGGTATTTTCTAAATTCCAACATGGATACTACTAACATGAAAGATCAGAAATTGTGCCTAATAAGAAGAGGCACAGATAAGGGTTCTGCAGAGTCTTAGTAAGAAAAACATTTCAGAGGTGTTAAGTAATTGTCAGTGGCTGCAGTCTGGTAGATAACAAAATTCTTGTTAATAAACTTTTGCAGTATAAAATGACTGTGGTTTCTCTGTTTGAAGAGACAAGACCTTGATTTCTTAGTTCCCCACATACATGTTTTCTTTGACAATAAAGGAGATCATTCTACTCTGCTGAATGGTGTTGAATGATTTTATTTTGTATTTTAGTACCTTAACACCAAAATGTCAGGTCCTTCTAGGTAAACTACAATGGTGCGGTACAAGAGGGATTAATGGTGGACTAGCTTGCGTGCTTTTGAGCCTAGAAGCAAAAACTAGAGTATATAGGAATATATTCATAGGGCAGACTCCTCAGCACATTAACTAGTCACTGTATACAGTTTCAGAGGTGGTTTAATAGTGAAAATTTAGTTTCTAAGTGCCTGTGTCTATACAAGTCACTGATAAATGCCAGTAATCCTATGGCCAATAAAAACAACCTCAATTTAAACCTTGCTGTGTGCTTTCCAACTCGAATAATCTAGGCTACCTCCTTCTGCCACCAGATGTGTATTCAAAAGTCTTCTCAATGTAAAAACAGGCAAATGTTAGCTAAAAGTGAAAAGATCACAGAAACCAATTCATCGACTAATAAAAACAACAACACTTTTTTGGCAACTTTCAATCGAGCAATTAACCTAGCAGCAATGACATTGGAAAACAAATGCACTTTATAGTCTTAAATTGCATATAAATGCAATAAATAATTCAAGAATACAACAACAGTACATGTAAAAAAAAGCTTACAGAAAGTGCAATTTTTTTCAAGTAAAAGTACTTATCTCAGTCTTGATGGCACTAGATGCAGCAAAAAAAACATTTCTGCATACACAGGCAAGGACGTGTTGCTGAGCTCTGTGGGAGTGAGCCAATGACAGTGCAAATGTGATGAAATTATAAATACAGGGTATCAGTGGGAGCTGGAGCAGACACAAAAGCAAAACAGTAATGTAACAAACAGAAAGGGATTGAAGTGCAACTATATGCAAGCAAACAAAAAGTAGAATGTAAGACTTTAGCAGAAAAAAATGAAATGTAAACAGCTCTAGAAGCTCAGAAGCACAAATCTTGCAGCAAAAATAACAATACTGCCGCTATTGCAATCCCACTACAGTGTAAGACACCAGACTAGGCAGAAATTTACCTGTAGCACGTTTTGGAAAAGGACAGGAATTAATGGCAAAATGAGGACAAGATCTGGCAGTAGTTTACAATTTTTCCACAACTGTGAATGAAACTACAAGACTAAGGCCCAGACCAATTTCAAAATACAAACAGCTAGCTTTTTTTCAGGTAATTCTACTCATGGATATAGAAGTACAGTACAATTTGCAAATGATACTCAAATCTTGCAGTATTTCACAATTCTCCCAAAATTGCAAATGAAGCTACAAGACTCCAGCATTCAACTGGATTGTTGCCTATTTCTGTGGAGGCTCACAAAGAAAAGCAAAGAAATAATGATGAATATAACGCAATAGGCAAATATACACTAGCATTACTGAGACAGAGAGAGAGAGAGAAGGAGAAACGGAAGATAAATACCTCACACTGTCAATGCCTACATAGTCAATTATTCCTACATAGCACATTAACATGGCAATATTATATAGTATATGCAATATCTTAAATATCAATTCAAAGCTTTGATTTGTAAGGCAGGTGTTAATATACGTTTGACATATGGCGATTCAGATTTTTATTACAAAATGTGCACATGCAAATTCAGCAAGTAACTGACAGTAATGACATTCATGCAGACGAGCTAAGGTATGAGGCATTTATCAGCATAGTATGTATGATTTGAAAGTATTTATTTATTTATTTTACATTTGTTGACCGGGAGTGTCCGGCTGAGCTATTGCCTTTTTCAGTGGAAGCCAGGAGAGAAAGCCTCCAAAGATATGCAATGCGATAAAAACAGCAATACAGATACATTTCAATAAAAGTAGCAATAGAGAATTTTGATAGTTAAAATACATAAGCTAAATACATGTATACTGTTGACAGAATGAAACAGTACTATAAACAAAAAGGAGATTGTTAAAAAAGTAGAATAAGTTGTATGTTTTTGTTTAAAAAGAAAGTTGAGTAAATATAAGGTTTTGTATGCAGAGTAGCAGAAACTTAAAAGGTTACATAAGAATTTCAGGGAGCAGAGTATAGAAGAAGCTTTGGAGGTTCCATAGGAAGCATATGCTGAAGTAGTTAATGGTAAGTTTTAGTAAGTTAGTTTGACTGCACTATAAAGGTAGGTAATAATCAGGGAGGGTGAGTACAATGGCAGGACCAGTGTTTTTTAAAGTGGTCTTTGATTGCTAGCTTAAATTGTTTGGGGTGAGTCAGGGACCTTATTTCTAGGGGGAGTTTGTTCCCTGTAATAGAGGGGTGGTAGCTATATAAGTTGCACCCTGTGTTAGATTTTGGTTTATGGATTTTCAATAGGTCTTGGGTTGAGCTTCGGAGAAGTCTGGCAGGGGAATAGTGAGAGATGAGAGAAGATAGACTTGGGCAGAAATCAGGCTGATATATGATGGCGTGTATGATTTGGAGTTGAGATTGTAGGAACAGATGAGGTAGTTCGGGCCAGTTCAGGTATTTTTGGGAGAGACAGTGGTGATATTTATATGTTTGTTGAGCTGCAAATCTAGCTATTTTGTGGTAGGTTGATTCTAATTTGGTAAGTAGGGAGTTGTTCAGATTTATGAGTATTTGGGAAGAATAGGTTAAGCATGGTAGAAGGTAGGCATGGGTAGGAGAAATCCTAGCTTCAGTAGTTAGGAATTTGTTGTTCCTCTGCAGTAGTCCTAGCTTTTGGTCAGTTTTTTGATGCAATTGTTAATGTGAAGATCAAATTTTAGTTGGTCGTCAGTGGTAGTGCCAAAGAGTTTTGTGCTAGTTTCGACTTCTATAGGAGTATTGTTTAGGGACCTTATGGAGAGTGAAAGTTTAATGTGGCTTACAGATTTAGGTAGAAAGATTAGTAATTTTGTTTTCTTAGGGTTGAGGATGAGCTGATTATTAGTGAGCCATGTCTCTACTGAGTTGAAAGCTGTCTGGGTATTTCTTAGGAGTTCTAAGGGGGATTTAGCAATAATTATGACTGTAGAGTCATCTGCGTATTGGACAATGTTAGACTGAGGACAAGAGGAGTAGAGTGAGTTGGTGAAGATGTTAAAGGGTAGAAGTCCAAGAATGGAACCTTGAGGAACACCAGTTCTTATTGAGAGAAGGGTAGATAGTGTTGAGTCTCATCATACTGACTGCAGCCTATCAGAGTGATAGCTAGAGAACCATGCAACTGTATCAGGGGAGAAGTTTAGGTATACAAGTTTACTAAGTAGCAGAGTGTATGAGAGTGTCAAAAGCCTTAGAAAGGTCAAGGAATAGATATGATATGAGTTTGTGATTATCTTTAGCAAGGGCTAAAGTGTTGAGAAATGATAGTAGAGCTGTGGTTGTACCATGCTTGGGACGAAGCCATACTGTGTTGGAGTGAGAAGTTTTTCTTGTAAGAGATAATGCATAACTTGTTTGTGTATACATTTCTCAAGGATTTTGGACAGAGGGGAAAGGACAACAATAGGTCTGAAATTAGATATTTCTGTGGAGTTACCTCCTTTATGTATAGGAAGAGTGTAAAACTGTTTCCAGATAGAAGGAACTTTAGACTTAAAGATGGAGTGATTGATTAGTATAGATACAGGCATAACAAGGGAGTGTGCAGCAATCTGGAGAAAGTAAGAATGAATATTGTCTGCTGATACAGAGAGTGATGCCCGTGCACTGGCCCAGCGATCAAGGAGCATCAATCCTCACCACTAACACCAGTGAGTGGCGTCCACATAGGGAAGGCTAACAAATACACTGAAAAGTACAATTTCCCTTAAGAGCACACAGAGATCACAGTCAGTCTGGGGCTGCTTTCTCCTTTTCTCTCCAGATCTCCAATAAGACATGCCACTGGCACAGCTATAGGGTCCAGATCACAGGCTAGTGGGCAAGCTAAAACCTCCAGCACCCTCTCTGTCCAACCAGGGCTTCATCTCCCTGCCCAAGTAGCTGACACACACACACTTTGAGATAAGAGTTATATACAACCACACAGACACTCCTGGGGAAGGGTGGCTCAGGTTCACCAGCTGTGCCCCTTTTATCCAGACTATAAGGTAGAACCAACTGCCACCACCCACTAACATCAGCTACTAATAAGGCCCTTATCAAAGGGTGTCCAGTTCTACTGTGCAATATTATTATCCAAATGGTAAGTGCAGCTGAACAGTCAATGCTTATTTGGAGTGACTTGGACAGTATCACTACATAGATGCAATGTACTCTAGAGCTTAAATTATCTCTACACAAAACAGCCACAGTTGAAAGGTTTAAAAATATTTAATAATAAATAATAAAAACACAAGACAATACTTCTTACTACACAGTGCTAGTTAAGAGTTCAGACACAGGAAAATACATAAAATAATACAGTAGAACAGTTCTGACATCAGTACAGAAAACTGTCTAATATTTCTATTTCCTAGCTATTTCTAAAAGAGACACTGAAGTCAAAGATCCTACTTATATACAGAACATAGGGAGATACTGGTGAGTTGGATGTTCTCAAGACAAATGCAAAAATGCTCTGAGTATCTCTGTCCTTAAATTGATAACACAGTACCACTTACTAATTTCAGATTACAGCATTATTTTCTGTTTCCCTTACTACCAGAAGCCCAGAGTGTAACAGCCCTTTTGATCTTACAGCTGGTTAGGATGCCAGAGCAATTAAACACATTATACATGCAAATTTTAGCAATTAACTCTAGTCTCAAAACAAATGCAAGCATTCTTTCATCCAGACATCTTGGTTCTGGGTTTTGTGATCAAACAATTGCACAATGCTTGACTTATCAGCTTTCCTACAGCAGAGTGCACTGTTGTTACATTCTTGCAGTTCCACACTTAACACCATTTTTTCCATTTAAGAGAACAAGCCTGTGGCTTATATTAATATTTACAAATGACAGCATTAGCTACAAAATTCTATCTAGCTAGGCTGGCAGCCTTCACATATCTTCACGTATCATCCCCTCTGGAGAGCTCAAGCTAGTTTTTCAAGTGACCCTTGAGAAACGTTGCTTGAGATGGTTAGGACTATCTGAGTATACCTTATCCCATTCCCTGTCTTGAGAACCCATCTATGTTGGCATTGCTAATCCCACTGTGGTGCTGTACTGACATATCATATGCTTGCAACCCTAGGCTCCATCTTAACAACTTGGCATTTTGCTGGCTGTCTCTGTTTAACCTTGTTAGGGGATTGTGATCTGTAACTACAGTGAATTTGCTTCCATACAGATAAGGCTACAGTTTCTGCAGTGCCCACACTATGGCTAAACATCCCTTTTCTACAGCTACATAGCATTCCTCCCTGGGTTGGAGCCTATGACTGAGATAAACCACTGGGTGCTCTTCTCCCAATGAAGAAATCTGGCTAAGTACAGCCCCACCCCATGGCTTGAAGCATCCACCTGCACAATAAACCCTTTGCTGTAATCTGTACTGGCTAACACAGGGAGTCCTCCCAAAGTTTCCTTAAGCTCCTTTAATGCCTGCTGACATGCTGGGGTCTACACTACCTTATCTGGCCTGTTCTTCCTTGTCAGGTCTGTGAGGGGACCAGCTATGGTACTATAAGTGTGGAAAAACTTTCTGTAGTACCCTACTGTCCCTACAAATGCCCTCACCTGCTTTTTTGGTAACAGGTGCAGGCCATGCCTGAATGGCTTCTACTTTGGCAGGTTCTGGCCAGATCTTACCACTCCCCACTCTATGTCCCAGGTAGGAGACCTCTGCCATACCCACCTGACATTTGCTCAGCTTAATGGTCATCCCTGCTCTCTGTAGTCTCCCCAGCACCTCCATGACATGTTGAAGATGCTCTTGCCAGGAAATTCTGTAGATGGCAATATCATCTAGGTAAGCAAGGGCAAACCCTCCTGCTCCTGCTAGGATATGATCTACCAGCCTCTGGAAAGTCGTTGGGGCATTTTCCATCCCAAAGGGCATCTTTGTGAACTCATACAAGCCAGAAGTAGTCACAAAAGCTGACCTCTCTCTAACACTGGGAGTCAAGGGCACCTGCCAATAACTCTTGGTAAGAACAATGGTTGTAAGATACTTAGCCCTACCCAGCTGCTCTAGGGTCTTATCTGTCCTAGGCATGGGGTAAGCATCTGACTCTGTGTGACTATTTAATTTCCTGTAGTTCATACAGAACCTGATGCTGCCATCCTTTTTTGGCACCAGCACCACTGGGGTGGTCCAGGGACTATTGGACTCTTGAATTACCCCTAGTTTCAACATTTCCTGTATCTCCTCCCTCAGTCTGTTTGACTCTCTCAGGCACCCTATAAGGGGATTGCCTAATAGGCTTTTGGGCTCCTATATCCACCTGGTGTTGCAGCAGGTAGGTGCATCCTGGTTTCCCAGTGAACATGTCCCCAAACTCCTGTAACATTGCTCATATTTCTCTAACCTGGGTAGGAGATAGCTGCTGGGACATTGCTACCCTTTCCACTGAAGTGTCAGTCCAAGCCTCACTGAAATCAGTCACCAGATCTCCCTCAGACTCCTCCTGCAATCCACTGCAAATACTCAGGACAAGGGCCTCTCTATCATGGTAAGGGTTCATCATGTTAACATGGTACAATTTCTGCCCCCGCCTCCTGGCCAGCAGTTCAGCCATGTAGTTAACATGACTTACCTTTCTTACCACCTTGTAGGGTCCCTCCCAAGCTGCTTACACCTTGTTGTGTCTAACAAGAATGAGAACCATTACCTGCTGCCCTACAGCATACTGCCTAGCTCAAGCATTCCTGTCATACCATACCTTTTTCTGTTGTTGGGGTTCTACCAGGTTCTCCTGGGCCAAGTCCATGAGTTCCTTGAGCCTTGTCCTAAGGTTAGGACATATTCCACGACAGACTCCTTGTGAGATTCACACTCACCTTCCCACTCATCTCGAATTAAATCTAGAGGTCCCCTCACCCAATGTCCATACAACAACTCAAAGGGTGAAAAACCTGAGGATTCCTGGGGAAGCTCTCTGTAAGCAAACAATAGATGGGGCAAATATTTGTCCCACTCCCCCTTAAACTGACCTGCAAATGCCTGCAGCATGGACTTGATTGTAGAGTTTAACCTCTCAACAAGACCATTAGTCTGGGGATGGTAGGGGGGGGTTTTCAGGTGCTTCACCCAACAAGCCAGCTGATCTGACATGAAACTGGCCACTCTGTCAGTCAGTATTTGTTTTGGGAAACCTACTCTACTGAAAATCTCTAACAAAGCATTTGCCACCTTTTCTGCCTCAGTGGTGGACAAAGCCACTGCCTCAGGGTATCTTGTAGCCTAGTCTACTACTACTAGGATATACTTTTTCCCTGTGGAACTTGGGGTACTCAGAGGCCCCACAGTATCCATAGCTACACTCTGAAATGGCTCCTCAATCACATGCAAAGGCGTCAAAGGAGTTATCACCTTGTCTCCTGCTTGCCTACCTTTTGGCACTGCTTCCAGGTCCTGCAGTACCCAGTGGCAGCTGGTGACTTCAAATCAAAGGGGGGCTGCAGGAGACAGCTGAATTGGTGGGTTCAATGAAAAGGGGTGCGGCCAACTAGAAAGGGAAGGATCTATGCTCAAAACCACAAAAACTGTAACTTTAATTAAATACGCTGCCCTGGGTGCTAAACCGTCATTATGAGAGCCCAATCAACACAAAATGAAGTGTAGACAAAAAAGATATTTCAATGCATTGGCTGCATGACAGCTTACTTAATATCTAGATGGAAACAAAAAGGTTGTGAGGCATGAAAAAATAAATTACTTTATAAATACATTACTGGAATGCCAGTCAAAATCAAGTATAAGGAAAAACAAGCAGCACTCAACTCAAACCACTTCACCTTGCACTGCAGTTCTAATTCTAATTTATATTCAGCTTTATTAAAGTACCAAGTAACAGGGTGAAAGTAGCAATCTCTGTGATACCCCCACTTGTAAAAATATTTCTTATCCAAAAAAGACCTGCTGCCTAACAACAACTATCTACTTTTTTCATGGGGAAAACATGATCAAAGTAAAAAATGAAAAGCAAACAAGAAACAAGCTCAAGATACATTGCTTAAAGGATTACTGCACAGGTTATGGACCACACACGATAGATTGGCATTCTGTTTAGTTTGCAGGTAAAGCCTGCAAAGATGACTGCAAGTCTCCACCAAATGTAATGAGCTTCTTAAAATAATGTAATCCTGTCCTTTATTACAAATACTGTCATATGCATTTCAGTACCCAAGGCTTATACGTTATCTAGTTATGTAAGTTTTCTCTGCATGGCAACAACAGAAAAGCTTTCAATGTTGGCAATTCTTTAACAGTATGCTTATTAAAGCTTACTTCCATCTTACAATCTCAGACAAGCTTACCTGATGGTCATTAAAGCATTGCTACTTAAACACAGAGCAACAGGCACTTTCTGAATAATAAGTATAAATCAACAGTATAAAAATATGACAGAAACCAGAACATTCTGCAAAATCAAGGACAGATGAAAAGCCATAGTAGTACTTGTGTCTACCTTGGATGGGGGGATACTCTGCACATTTACACTGCATAACTGCTCCTTGCCTTGCTTGGACACATCTAGAGTCACTACATAGAAGAGTGGGGTGCAACAAGTATGTCACAATTTGAAATGTCTCTGGCTGACTGTGATGGCCCTGACACATTTGTCATACCTCTCAACCTCAGAGAAAGAAATCTGGACAAAGCCATACATAGAAGTGGGACAAAGACCCAAAAATAAGGACAATTTTAAAATATTGCTGTAATAAACTTAGAAAGTTAATAGAATAGTAGGTCTTGCGTTAGTATGAATTTTCTGAAGGGTATGAAATCTGAAACGCAAATGTCTGTCATTATTTTCTAACGTCAGTCTTTAATGATCTGCCACTAATTTGCCAAAAAAAGACAATTTTATGAAAAATTAACCAAAAATGTGATGCAAAAATATAAAATAGCCACACAATACAGCTGGGAACCTGTCAAAGAAGGGACACTTTTTAAATATTAGTACTGCTAACTTGAGCAGCTGAAAAAATAAAAGAATATACATGCATTTCTGAAATAAAAGTAATCTATAACTCTGATTATTACAGCTAATTATTAATTGTAAACCCTCCACATTTTCTTCCAAAATTGCCATTTTATGGAAGGATTATTAGGGGACGAGCAACATTTTGAGCCAAAATCAGGGACAGTTGAGAGGTTTGGATATGCCTAATTCAAGCAATTTATTTGCACGTACCTCTCAACCTGTTAATGAAGGAAATCTGGACAAGGCCAAATACATTGGGGAAACATATAAACAGCACTAAAAATTGCTCTTGTATAAACTGAAACAGTTGATAGAATAACAGGTCTTGCTTTAACATGCATTTTTCTGAAGGTTATGAAGTCTGAAACTCAGTGTCTGTCATTATTTAGTAACTTAATTCCTAAATGATTTGCCAGAAAACCACAAATTTTATGAGGAACAAACAAAAAATAAGAAGCAAAAATCTATTCATTTTGCAAAAATCTGGACAGTTGAGAGGTATAGTTCAGCCGGGGCTGTCTTTGAGTTTGCCACCCTTCCCCCCTCACAAAATCATGGTCAAATGGAGCCTTCCCCCTACAGCCATTCCAATGAACCATTACTTGGTTATTTCACCCCATTTATCATCAACACTAACGTGCATTATTGATTTACTTCTGCGGTGATTTGATTTGGACTTCATTTTAAAGTTTTGTTTTGCATTTTACAGCACAAACACTAATAGATATCAGCTAAACAAAGCAATGCAGTTTCACAATGAAAACAGACTTAGCATTAAAACTTCTCTGCCCTTGAAACTCACATTAATTGAAACAGCATTGAAACCCACATTCAAAGAAAATACATTTTGCCAGTGGCAGATAAAGATTAACTTTGGGCTGTTTTCAAATCACAGGCCCCTTGCACACAAAACATGCACATGCTCTTTGATACACCTTCCTGATTGTATTAAATTATATTCCTTGCGCAATACAGTATAGTTTTAGAGAGCGTTTTAAATTTATTGTTTTGAACATTTTTCCAGTAAAAATGAAACAAAATGCATGCACCAATAATGACAAAACTGCTCAATTCAGAATATTTCCATCATAAAAGTCTACTCAAATTTGTATAGTCCACCAGTATCAGTAAATATGCACAATCTCTGAAGAAGTAAAAGTCATCTAAATAATTCCACATTAAAGAGATCTCTAACTAATGAAGAGGTTGCTGCTAGCAAACAACTTTATATTTCATTGTTTCATCTACAAATAAAGTGCCTGTTGCCCTTGAGGAATAAATTGCCTATGTTACACTAAAAAAATGATAAGCTAGTAATATTGCAATAGGGAATGGATGGCAAACTGATAACAGGTTCATAGTTACTAGGTATCTTTGCCAAAAAGGACTACAGAATCCACCCCTTTTGCAACACAGTATAGTACCAACAATGCATCTGCCTACTGTGGGAGTAGAACCCAAAGCCTTTTGCATCAAATGCAAGTACACTACCTGTTGTGCTATTAACAATGCAAGCTGACTCTGCATAAGCAGCACTAAATATTTGCTCCCCTGCAGCTCTCAGCTCCTTGTAAAATCTACTCAACACTCAGCTGTATCTCTAAACTTTGCAGCATAAGAAATCTGGAAAAAGCCAAAATTTATTGGGGGGAGCCCAAAAACCAGGGATACATTTTAAACATTGCTTGTATAATGTTGGAAAGTTGCTAGAATAAAATGCTCTGTTACCACCATACATTTCACTGCCAAGTCTTGAACCCAGGACCCTGTTCAAAACAGTCAGAGCAACATACCACTATGCCAAATCAGCTGTTTTGTGAAAACGAGGAAGACTGAAACTTAAATGGCTATCATTTAGTGAATTCAGTTCTCACCATAGCTGTCAACCTCTTAGCACAAAACACCTGAACAAAGCCAATAATGGGGGAATACACCCTAAAACATATTTAGTGAATTCAGTTCTCACCATAGCTCTCAACCTCTTATCAAAAAACACCTGAACAAAGACAGTAATTGGGTAATTTAGCCCCCAAACATATTCAGTGAATTCAATTCTTACCATAGCTCTCAACCTTAGCACAAAAAACCCGGACAAAGCCAATAATGGGGAAATACAGTCCCAAAATAGGGACGAATTTCAAATATCCATCTTATAAACTTAGAAAATTGCTATAATAAATGTTTTTGTGTTACCATATACTTTCTGAAGAATATGAAGTCTGAAATTCAAATTCTTGTCATTTTTATTTATTTAACATTTGTTAACCAGGAAAGTCTGACTTAGAACAAAGGCCAATTTTCAGCAGAGGCCCAGGGAGAAACACTTCAGACACATGTCTTTGTAAGATGGGAGGACACCAGAGCACACCCACACAAACACAGGGAGGACATGCAGACTCCACACAGAAGGCACTCCAGCCAAAAATCAAAGCAGAGAACCTGTAGCTGTCAGGCAACAATGCTACCTCTGCACCACTGCACTACTGAGTGTGTAAAGGCAAAAATACAGAAACCACAGATTTTATGAGGAACAGAACAGGGCAAATATGAGGCAAAAATCTGCAATTTTTTTACAAATGGTGGTGGTTAGGGAATTCAGGCTCTTGCCATTTGGGCCCAAGGTACAGGTTTCAAGCCTGATTCTCTACGTACCAGCATATAGTAACCGGGGCATTTCACACACATACATACACACACACCAGTAAACCCAAATATTCCTTCCTGCAGTCCTAATTGAGATATTCCTTCCTGCAGTTCCAGTCTAATTGCACGCAGACATGGCAATCTAACTGCATAGACTTCTGGGATAAATCTGGACTACTGGTGAGGCAGTCTGGATTCTGTGTGCATGCTCTGGACTGGGGAAATGCCATGCATGCACAATGTTTTTTCTTTTTGTTTTACAGTTGGTGGAGCTGCAGTCCTGCAGTCCAATAGCACGGGCTGCCCCTGGCAGTACCTGGTTACATCTCTGGAAATTCCAGGCCAATAGAAGTTCTGCATAATACATCTCTTTGTACATTTTATGCCCATACGACCTGCAAAAGGGAATATCATGGGCTATGGCTAGAAACACCAGATTGCAGGCTCTAGGCACTACCAACTGCTGTATTCTCTCACCTTCTAGCCCTCCCTCAGGGGTCCACTGTCTATACAGTAACCCTTTGTGCCAGTATACAGATTTCCCCTTCCCTTGAGAATCAGGTCCCTCACTAGCTGCCTGTCTCAGGCCTTGCAATGTAGGGTCTGAGACCTGAGCCTGTCTCAACTCTCTCTTTGTAACCCTCCCCAGCTCCTCTTCCACAGGAAGTCTGGCATCATCTGACAGCAATGCCTCACTGTCAGCCTGGGTACTGCTACTCACCTCTACCTTTGCAGTCACTCTGTCCAAGGGAACTTCAGTACCCACAAGCAGCTGGGGCTCACCTTCAGTCTCACTGCTACAGGGTAGCTCCCACCCTGAAGTAACCACCTCACCAGTCCCAGCTGGAAGTATGTGGTCTGTCTGGGTCTCCCCAGGCTACCAGACCCATATGCTTGTCTCAAAGCCTGACTGCATGTAACTGCATTAACACATAGTACTGCCTCATCACAATCCTTCCCTATCAGGACATCTGCAGGATGGTAGTTGAGTACCCCTGTTGTCTCAAGACAACCTACTGTTTGCATTTTGTCTTTCCCACTTACTGGCTCTCTCACCTTTTGTTCCCCACCTTGCCTCCCTGGACATCTGTATGCCACATGGCCCCACTGGTTGCATTCAAAACATTTAACCCTAGGTCCTGGACGTGTACCTGGACTAGTGGCTTCCCCTCCTATTGGCAGATTCTGTTAGGGCAGTCTGGACTGTCCACCATGGGTTCCTTTAGACCCATGAGCAGTACTGGGGGTCCCTTTCCTGTGCAGGGATGCTCTGCTTGCTAGGTATAGGTGTCCCTTCTTCCCCAACTCCCCTGTAGTAGCACCTTGTCTATCAGTTAACCAGATCATCATGTCCTTAGGCAAAGTGCTAAGGGCTTGTTCCCCCACCAAAAGGTTTTCCAGCCCTTCAAAAATGGTGACCTGACATCTACTTACCCACTTATGAAAATAAGTGCTCAGTTTAGCAACATATTCACACACACTTTCATCTGCCTTGCGTCTATGCTCACAAAACATTTTCCTATAAGCTTCAGGTATTAGCTTAAAAAATTCTAACAAACAGTTCTTAACAGCAGTATAATTAAACAATTCATGATCAGCAAGTTTAGACAACACAGTTATAGCTTTACTGTGGAGTAAGGGGGTCAGGAACTGTACCCGGAGCTTTTGGTCAAAATCATACTGTTTACAAACCCTCTCAAACATATGAATGAAACTATCAAAATTATCCCCCTCTTTAAACTGCGGAAGAAATTTACTGATTTTTTTTTGTGCTTCTGAGGTCCAGTTAATCCTTTCCCCATTACCTCCATGACTCTGGCAAAGAGTCAGTATCTCCTTTTCATGCTGCCTCTGCCGCTACTTTTCCACAGCTTCCATTTCCAAATCCCTGGCCTCCAACTCAAGTATCTTAAGCTCCAGATAGATTCTTAAGTCCACTGCACAAAGGTTGAGCTCTCCATTCCTGGAGTGTTGTACATCTCCACGGCCCATCTGATCATACGCCTGGTTGCTGTTTTTTGATGCAGCTGTGACCAAAGCTGCAGTCATGTCTGCCTTAGTCAGGTTTCCCAACACCAGTCTTTTACCCTCGCACATCTCTGCCAACTGGCTCCTTGTCAGCTTTCCATACTCCTCTGCTGACCTGCTTGCTTGTTCTCCCTGACTAACTAAGTTAATGAAAGAAATGCAACAATTGTGATTTGAACTCTGAGTATTCACTGCATGGCTGATTTAGAGTACAAAACACCTTCAGTGATCACTGTACACAACCTCAGGAATTCCCTATCCATACCACTAAAAGCCAATTAGCATTTGCCAACCAATTAATATGTGGTGTAGATATCCCACCACTGCCAAACAATTAATATGTGATGCCTGTGTACTGGCCCAGCAATCAAGGAGCCTCAATCCTCACTGTTAACACCAGTGAGGGTGTCCACATAGGGAAGGCTAACAAATACACACACAGTAAAGTATAATTTCCCTTAAGAATACACAGAGATCACAGACAGTCTGGGGCTGGTTTTCCCTTTCTCTCCCGATCTCCAATAAGATTCCCCACTGGCACAGCTATAGGGTCCAGATCTCAGCCTAGTGGACAAGCTAAAACCTCCAGCACCATCTCTGTCCAACCAGTGCTTCATGTCCCTGCCCAAGTAGCTGACACACACACACACTTCAAGATAAGAGTTATAGACACCCACACAGACACTCCTGGGGAAGGCTGGCACAGGTTCTCCAGCTGTGCCCCTTTTACCCAGACTATGAGGTAGAAGCAACTGCCACCACCTACTAACATCAGCTACTAATAAGGCCCTTATCAAAGGGTGTCCAATTCTACTGTGCAATATTATTATCCAAATGGTAAGTGCAACTGAACAGTCAATGCTTATTTGGAGTGACTTGGACAGTATCACTATATACATGCAATGTACTCTAGAGCTTAAATTATCTCTACACAAAACAGCCACAGTTGAAAGGTTTAAAAATATTTAATAATAAATAATAAAAACTCAAGACAATACTTCTTACTACACAGTGCTAGTCAAGAGTTCAGACGCAGGAAAATGCATACAATAATACAGTAGAATAGTTCTAACATCAATACAGAAAACAACTGTCCAATCTTCCTATTTCCTAGCTATTTCTAAAAAAGACACTGAAGTCTAAGATCCTACTTACATACAGAACACAGGCAGATACTGGTGAGTTGGATGTTCTTAAGACAAATGCAAAAATGCTCTGAGTCTCTCTGTCCTTAAATTGATAACACAGTACCACTGACTCATTTCACTTTACATCATTATTTTCTGTTTCCCAGGCTAACAGAAGCTCAGTCTGTAACAGCCCTTTAGATCTTGCAGCTGGTTAGGATGCCAGAGTAATAAAAGACATTATACATGCAAATTCTAGCAATTAACTCTAGTCTCAAAACAAAAGCAATAATTAATTCATCCAGACATCTTGGCTCCAGGGTTTGTGATCAGACAATTACACAATGCTTGACTTATCAGCTTTCCTACAGCAGAGTGCACTGTTGTTAGATTTTTGCAGCTCCACATTTAACACCATTTTCTTTCCATTTAAGAGAACAAGCCTGTGGCTTATATTAATATTTACACATGACAGAATTATCTACAAAATTCTATCTGGCTTGGCTGGCAGCCTTCACATATCTTCACACAGAGCATGGTTTGAGCTTTGAGAGTAGAGTTCTGATGCAGTCAGTGGAGACAAGTTTGAGAGAGAAGGAGTTTACTGAGATAGTGGTTGAGGGGTGTATAGGGAGGTTTGAAGTGTTGTTGTTTGTAAGGCTGGAGTTAAATAGTTTGGAAATGAATTCAATAAAGTAGGTGTTGAATGTACTGGCAGTTTCTTCAAGTGACTAGTCAGGACATGGTTTTGGTGAAGCTGGGTTACCTAGGTGTAGTATTCTGTTTATAGCATTCCAGAATTTTTTTTATCAGATTTTAATGTTTTGGGGGGATTATAATAAAAGTCTTTTTTGCCTTTCTTGATAATTTTTTGTCTGATTTCTAAGTTCTTTATACTTTAGGAGGTTACCTGGAAGTTTGGTTTGTACCCATGTTTTCCATGCACTATCTCTGGATTTCATAAGGGTACTGGTGGTTTTAGTTAGCCAGGGTGAAATGTTTGCCATTAATCGAACTTTTCTTAGTGGGGCTAGAGAATTTAAAATATTTAGGAAAGTTGAGTTGAAGGCATTTACTGCTTTGCTCAGTGAGAGCTAGGCAAGGAAATTCCAGTTAAGTCTAGAGAGGAGGGTTTTAAAAGTGTCTGGGTTAAAGATTGAAAGTTTGCAGCAGGTGATAAGCCATGTGTTTGGGGAGGTGGGTGATGTATTGTAGCACTTTTATAGGTGAGTGGTCGCTCAGGGCGTCAGGTAGAATTTCAGGGTTATGGTATTTGCTGGGGTTAGAAACAAGTATCCAATCTATCAATGAGCTTAAAGAATGAGAGTTATTAGTATGGGTATGTTTGGAGATTAGTTGTGTAAATCCATTGAGGTTAATGTGTTGTGGAGGGTTTGGATTATTAAGGTTATGCCCATTAATCTTTACGTCCCCAAGAAGGATAGTTTCATTAGGGAAATTTAGGGAGATATATAACAGTATATTTTCCATTAAGATGATGTCTCCTGGTGGAATGTATATGGCTACTACTGTGATGGCAGTAAAGTCATTGGGTTTGAGGTTTGCTAGTAGTATTTCAGCAGGTGTAAAGGAGGGAACTGATTCTTTAGGAGGGGAGACAGTGAGTTAGAGTAAACTAAAGCAACACTCCCACCCTTTTTTAAGTGATCTTGGTGAAGTATATTATAACTTGGAGGAAGAATATCTTTATCTTGGTTTTGGGGTTTAAGCCATGTTTCTGTGACAGAGATAATGTCTGGAGTATGAAGAGATACCCAAGCATGAAACTGGCTTAGTTTGTTGAGCATACTTCGAGTATTGCTAGAACAGAAGGAGATTTTCTTTTTTGGCATGGATGGTTGATTAGAATTGGGGGTGATGTTTGCTGTGATGTTAGGAATAGTGGTAGGACCAGTGTTTGGGTGTATATCACCTGACAAGAGCAGAGACCTTGGGAAGTCATAAGCTGTCATTTTTTATGGGTAGTTGTGAAAGTATTTTGTTTTATACTTAAATGTACTATGGTTCAAAGGAGGAGTTTTTATTTTAGGGAGTAGTATATTCATTGGAAGGATAGCTGTAGAAATAAGTATGGGTTTCTTAGGGTAAGAAAAGCAGTTTTGGTGAGGGTAGGTGGGGGCTTTATGTATAGGGGTTAAGAGTGTGTGAGGTGATGTTATGTTGTGTAGTTGGAGCAATCCAGGTAGAAGTATGACAGGAATGATTAAGTCTGGCATGTTTGAAGAGGAGGAGAGGGCTTTGATAGGGTGAGTTGGTTGAGAGTTTGGAAAGGAGTTGTAAGGTATGGAGAGAGTTTGTAGTGGGTGTTAGCTTGTATAACAGGAAAAGGAGGAGTTTGATGGTTGGGAGGGACCTGTGGTTAGGTATAAAAGAAATGATATGGGGGATGGGTGGGAATAGCGGTGGGAGAGGAGCAAAGTGAGCCAGAGCACAGTGAGGGCGAACGGAGCGAGGCTGCTACACCTGGGACAGAGGAAAGTACAAAAAAAAAACAATTTGCCAATACAATCCAGTGTCTTGGGAAGATAAACAGACAGATTTTATGGCAATTAGACAAGCTAGATTCTAAAAGAAAAAAGTATTTTCTGTTTTTATTTTTCTTTAAAAATGGGGAGCTGCTGTTCACTGAGAAGTAGGAAAATAATGTAGAATAAGCCAGTTATCTTACAGTTTGTTAATGGTTAAGAAATACCATGATTAGAAGTGTTGGTTGTTAAGAGGTAAAACTAATGTTTTTTTTTAATTCACCCTTATTTATAATACCATTTATCCCAGTGGGTTTTATATTTAAAATGGTGCTGTAATTAGGAAAAAGTGCATTCAATTGCTTTTAACTTTTTGTATGATTTTACATAGTATGTTTGAAGATGTAAAGTTTCTTACAGACTTTCAACAGTTCAAGAATGACTTAAGTGCTAGAACATAGTATGGCTATGAAAGTCTGAAGGTAAAGTTAAGTATTATGAAGTCCAGTTGATTCTTAAATAAGAGTTATTTAAGATTTTTAATAGGCTGCATCTAGTAATAAAAGCAAGAATCCAAGCAGATACTTTACCATACCGGTGTTTTGTATTAATGTGCTATTAGTTGTATAGATGGATAGGACCACAGAGTCAGTGAATTGATAATGATGTCTACGGAATGAAATTGATTTTTTTTAATTGGCATTGCTATTCAGGTAAGGTTCCTTAAATATATTTTCAGAATGGTATGGAAGCTGTTCTGCTTCCAAGCACCAGTCCTCCAGAGGGTAGTGAAAGCAGTTGAGAGGATTATCAGGCATTTCCTTCCATCCATACAAGATCATTACATGTCCAGGTGTCTCAGCAGGGCAAGGAAAATAACCAGGGATAGCACTCCTCCTGCTTACAGGCTGTTCTCACATTTAATATCAGGAAGTTGCTTTCGATGCATACACTGCAAAACCACGAGATTCAGAAACAGCTTCTTCCCACTAGCCATCAGGTTACTGAACTCTCGGAACAGTACTCTTCACGCTGGAAATTAAGGCAGTAATCCAACAATACCGAAAAGTCTCTGTAATGCAATATGTAACAAGGTCTTACCCACACCCAGACAGCAAAGTCAGCAAAAATCAAAATGAACTGTCTTACTGTGCAATATAAATGCAGGCCTTAAATTAATCACTTAAGCCAAAATTTTCCAGTGAAAATAAGCTAATAACCTAGTGATGAGTGATAGGCTGTTAAATCAGTGCAATAATGCAAGTATTTATTATTATTGTGTTTGTTGTCTGTTTCTATAGAATTTTGTGTATTATCGTCATGTTAAATGTAGTCTATGTGTTGTATGCACATTGAGTCTGAAGAAACGTAATTTTGCTCAGTTCACACTTGTGTGAATTAAAGTGACAACAAAGTTTACTTTGACTTTGGCAAGTAAAAATGGACGGCAGTTTAAATTGTGCATTGTGGTGTGACACACCTTACATAGTCATGCCTTTATAATCAGTGCACAGGGCCATAACCAACTCACAACAATGAAATAAAAAACAAGTTACATATACTCTGAAAAGCAGTGCTTTGTGGGATTGCCTTTCTTAACAAAAAGTAGCTAGACGAGACAATCATCCATTCCTCGACCATGACCCAAGACTCACACTCCACATTCCTAATCACCCTGGAGAATATTAGGGTCCAGTCTAACACTCTCATACTGGGTGACTTCAACTACCTCTCGATTAACTGGGAAAACTACTCATGTGCCAATACACTTGCCCAATGTTTCCCGGAACTCATTAATTCCAGTGCCCTGGACCAGCTCGTTCTCACCCCCACTAGAGGTAGCAACATCCTTGACCTGTTCATTACTAACATGGGCGACCATAACTCTATACCAATAGTCAACTCCTCCCTGGTTAGATCCGAACAAAAAATAATCACGTTGGAAATCCATACCCCCCCCCCCACAAAGGTAACCACCATGAAAAACTTCTCCAAAGCTAACTTTGGGCTCCTAAAAACAGAGGTGGCTAACTTCACGACACCCATGCAATTGGACAATAGCTGCATGACCGCTGAATCATACACTAATGCCCTGTATGAACACATACACAAATGCAAGGATCTCACCATACCCAATAGAACCAAGATGCTCTCCTCCAAAAATGGAAGTCAATCTGGTGGTCTCCTGGCATAAACAAACTCTACAACAGAAGGAGGAAATTGATGTGAAATAAGGTGAAGTCCCAAGACTGGAAAAACCCTCTTATCAGCCTCAGCAAAAAGGTGAGATCCCTCATCAAATCCTCTAAAGCTAACTATGAAAACAGAATTGCAGCAGATAGTAAGGACAACCATAAGGCCTTCTATAGTTATGTAAAGAATCTCCACAGCAATACCCAGATTTTCTCAGAACTGTTGCACAATGGCACCTCCTATACTGAGCCAACAGGTATTGCCAATATCCTGTCCGACAGATTCAGTGCCAACTTTACCCCTTTCTCTCCCCCCAAAGGACCAATCATAATACCAGTAGATTGCCAGGCCCCAGTATTACTGCTGCACAGGTTCATAGGTTCATAGGTAGGTACTAGGCTATTGGCCCTAGGGCCTATATAAGCCTAGCCAAATGGTACCCTGGCTTTTGCCACCCAAGAAAATTATTTTCCTGTGCCCCTGTCAAGCAGAGCCACAGAAGTGATCCCCGGGGTGAATTTCCTATCTCCCATCCAGTCATCAAGATTTTTCTTGAAGTGTTCTAATGAGGAGCTTTGTGTGATATAGATAGGTAGTTTGTTCCAGAGTATGGGAAGTCTCTGAGATAGGAATCTATCCCTCCAGCATGTTCTGTTTATTGTGGTGACAAGGTTTAGGTCCCTAGAGCGTGTAGCTCGGAGGGATTGGGATTTCTTTACGTGGAGCATGTCCAACAGCTCTGGGTTTGACATAGCTTTGTATGTTAGGCAAAGATCGCCTCTGAGTAGGCGATATGCGACAGAGTAAAGCTGGAGTTTTTTGAGACGGTCTGCATAGGGCATCTGTTTGAGGCCAGTAATCCTCTTTGTGAGGTATTTCTGTGGCCTTTCCAGTTGTTGTAGATGTCTTGTGAGGTACATACCAAAAGGGGCGTTGTACTCTATAATGGGTCTAATGAATGATGAGTAGAGGGGAACAATGACCTCTTTTTTCCTGGATGAGAAACCTTTTATGATGAGGTGTGCCACATAGAAGGATTTCCCCGACTACTGTGGCGATGTGATTATCAAAGGAGAGACTACTGTTACCTTGTGTCCTAAGGTCTCATCACACTTTTGGTGTTAAGTAGACTATCACCTATGCGGTAGTTCATGGGTACAGAGATTTTACCAAAAGGGATGACAATGCACTTTTTGGCATTGAGCTTGAGGCCATGGTTTTGACAGTAGGCATCTGTCTCAGTGAGGCCCTTTTGTAGGATGTCAACATCGTTAGGAGATTTGATTATGGCTCCTAGTTTGCAGTCATCTGTGAACTTTGTTAGCCAAAGACCTTCTGTGTTAACCTGTACTTCAGAGAAGTAGATACCAAACAGGAGAGGACCTAGGACTGAACCCTGTGTTACTCCACTTGTTACTGGTCTAAAGTTGGATTTACAGTCTGCTACTTTCACAGTGTGGGTTCAGTCAGTGAGCCAGTTGGCAACCCATCTTGTGACATAGGGATTTATACCTAGTTTATTGAGTTTGTCTATAATTCCAGAGTGGGGGATGGTGTTGAAAGTCTTGGCGAGATCTAGATAGGCTGAGTGTACCACCTTACCCTCATCTACAGCTTTGGTGACCACTTCAAAGAAGTCTATCAGATTTAGGAGACATGATCTGCCTTTTACAAACCCGAACTGGGTAGGTTCCAGAGTTTGGATATTACCAATGTCATTGTTTATAAGTTCCATCATGATATGCTCCATAGCCTTGAAGAGCAGGCTCATCAGGCTAATGTGGTAGTAGTTCCCGGGGTCCATGGTGGCTCCCTCTTTGTGGAGTGGGATAACCGTTGCTGTGCACCATTCAGTGGGCACAAAGCCTGAGGTGAGGCTATGATTGAACATGGTACTTAGGTGGGGTGCCAGTTTGTTCTGTAGTTCATGTAGAACACAGCCTGGGATGTTGTCAGGTCCCATGGATGCTGTGTTCTTGGCTTTGGAGAGTGTGTTTTTTACCTGTGCAGCCATGATTATAGGTACTTTGCATTCTTCTGGTATAGAGATGGGCCCTTTAGGGGATGAGAGAGGGGTAAAGTTAGCACTGAACCTATCTGCCAGAATGTTGGCAATATCAATTGGTTCTGTATATTTAGTGCCATTGTGCTGTAACTCAGAGTAGATCTGAGTGTTGCCATTGAGATTCTTGACATAGCTATAAAATGCTTTGTGGTTGTCTTTAGATTCAGTGGCGATTTTGTTTTTGTAACTAGCTTTGGAGGATTTTATGAGGGATCTCAGCTTCTTACTGAGGCTGACCATGGAGTTCCTCCAATCATGGGATTTTACTTTTTTTTGCAACAGTTTCTTTCTTCTGTTGTAGAGTTTGTTTATAGCAGGGGACCACCAGATTGGCTTCCGTTTTTTGGAGGATAGCATCTTGGTTAAAGCAGCACTGTCCAAGGCCAATAATACAGCTTCTATGGGACCTGACAATATCCCTGGCTATGTTCTACATGAACTACAGAGTGAACTGGCACCTCACCTGTGTGCCCTGTTCAATTGCAGTCAACCTCAGGCTTTGTCCCAACTGAATGGCACACTGCTACAGTTATCCCTCTCCACAAAGGAGGAGCAACTACAGATCCTGGGAACTATCAGCCCATTAGCCTGACAAGTCTGATATGTAAAGCTATGGAACCATCGCCATGGAACTAATCAACAAGAATATAGAGAATCTCCAAACTCTGGATCCCACACAGTTTGGTTTTGTGAAGGGTAGATCATGCCTGCTGAACCTGGTCGACTTCTATGAGTCAGTCACCAGAGCTGTGGATGAAGACAAGGTGGTTAATACAGCCTTCCTTGATCTGGCCAAGGCCTTTGATATCATTCCCCATTCAGGAATCCTAGAAAAACTCACTAAGCTAGGCATCAACCCCTATATCACTAGGTGGGTTGCAAACTGCTCACAGATAGAACCCACAGTGTGAAAGTAGCTGACTCCAAGTCAGACTGCCGACCAGTCTCGAGTGTAGTCCCACAGAGTTCAGTCCTGAGTCCTCTCCTGTTTAGTATCTACTTCTCTGAAGTCCAGGCCAACACGAATGGACTCTGGGTGACAAAGTTCGCAGACAATTGCAAGTTGGGAGACATAGCTAACTCCCCAAGTGATGTTGACATCCTACAGAGAGGCCTCACTGACACCAACGACTGGTGTCAGAACCATGACCTGAAGGTCAATGCCAAAAAATGTGTCGTCATCCCATTTGGGGAAAACCCAGTTCCCATGAATTACTACATCGATGGTAGTCCACTGAACAGAGAAGCCATCATAAGAGATCTGGGAACAGAGGTTGACAGCAACCTCTCTTTTGACCATCACATTGCCACTGTGGTCAGAAAGTCCTTCTATGTGGCACATCTCATTACTAAGGGTTTTGCATCCAGGAAGAAAGAGGTCAATGTCTCCCTCTACACTTCCTTCATTAGGCCAGTCATCAAGTACAATGCCCCATTTGGCATGTACCTCACTAGACACCTGCAACAACTGGGGAGGCCACAACAGTACCTCACAAAGAGGATCCTAGGCCTTAAACACTTGTCCTATATGGACAGACTCAAAAAATTGCAACTATTCTCTGTCTCATATCACCATCTTAGAGGCGATCTCTACTTGGCTTACAAAGCCATGTCTGACCCAGCTTTGTTAGAAATGCTACATCTAATTAAATCTCAATCCCTCTGCACTACACACTCCAGAGACCTCAACCTCATTACCACAATCAACAGAACAAGCTGGAGAGGACAGGTTCATAACCTAGAGACTGCCCATGCTATGGAATAGACTTCCCATACATGTCAAGTGGAGCGCCTCACTGGCCCTCTTCAAGAGAAATCTTGATGAGTGGATGGGAATTAGAAAATTCACTCCAGGGATCACACCAGTGGCTCTACTTGACAGAGGCAATGGGAACTAAGGTTGGGTGGCATGATGCCAGGGTAATCCTATGGGCTAGGCTTGTAAAGGCTCCAGGGCCATTAGCCTAGTACACACCTATGAACCTATGAACCTATATATGGTTCTACTTCTCTTGTTCAAAATTACACTTCTTTGAACAAGAGAAGATCGAGACCCACTTTAGTGAAAGTGGACTTAAGCAAACGTGCACTTTCATGAAACTAACTTGAGCGAATCACAGTACAGTGGGGACAAGGAAATATACCTTTTCCCCACTGTAGTGCAATCTTGGAGTTAGTATATATAAGCAGCAGGGGTGGGGGATGGGGTGAAGGGAGGTTCCCCCCATTCTAAAATGTGTTTTTGTTTGCCGGACTGAACCCTCACTACTTATGTATACTAAGTGTGAGAATGCAGTCCAAGATCGGTAAAGTGAGTTTCACGAAAGTGCACTTTTAGTTAAGTGTACTTTCGCTAAAGTGGGTCTCAGTCTTCTCTTGTTTGAAGAAGTGTAATTTCAAATAAGAGAAGTAGACCCATATATATATATATATATATATATATATATATATATATATATATATATATATATATATATATATATATATATATATGTTTAGAGACAGAGAGCACATGCAGAAGACACAGTCAGAGACCATATTACAAAAATGATTAGTTAAACCAAGAGATAAAGTACTTTTATCAGTACCCAGCGCAGAAAGTAAATTCATTGCTAAGTTTAAGGACCTTACAATATTAACAATAATAATATAACAGTGAATTATGATATGAATTATGCATTAATAATGCATTGAATTATGCACAGTTGTACCTTTTGGGAAGCCAACCACCTCAGCTAATTACCATGTTGATAATACATCCCTAAGAGTTGACCCAGTGGTCACAGATTTGGGTATACACATAGAGAGTCAACTTACGTTCGACAACCATGTGGCACAGTGGTGAGGAAATCTTTTTATCCTGCACAACTTATAAGTAAAAGCATGGCATCTAGGTCCAAAGAGGTCATTATCCCACTGCACTCTGCGCTTATCAGACCAATCATAGAGTACAATGCTCCCTTTGGTATGTACCTGACCAGACATCTGCAGCAACTAGTGACCTCAGAGGTTCCTTACAAAAAGATTACAAAGCATTACAAACCTGCCTTATACAGTGCACATAAAAGTCCTTTCCCTCTACTCAGTCTCCTACAGATTGCAGAAAGGCGATCTATGCCTGGCTTACAAGGCATCTGTAAACCCCACACTTATGAATCTCCTGCAAATTTATGTCAAATGCTACCTGAAATACAATGTCTAGGAACCTGAATTTTGTCTGTGATTTAAACAGAACCTTCTGGAGAGACAAATGTGTGTCCCAGAGACTGCCCCCTCCTATGGAACAGGCTTCCCAGCAATGTGAAGCTCAGTTCATTTATTACCCAGTTTAACAGCAACCTAGACCGGTAGATGGGGAATATGAAATTTACTATCAAAGAAAAAACAACGTAGACATGCTCAGAAATGTAATAGTCAAACAGTGCAAATACAAGTGCAAAGCTTTTGGGATCTACCCTTCATCAGTGCTCGCAAATACAAGATAGTGCTTGGAAATACAAGTCCAAAGCTTTTGGGATCTACCTTTCATTAGTGCTCGCAAATACAAGTGCAAAGCTTTTGGGCTCTACCCTTCATTAGTGCTCACAAATACAAATGAAAAACTTTCAGGATCTATACCAAAAGCATTGCATTTGTATTTGTACTGTTTGACTATTAAATTTCTGAGTGTGTCTACATTTTTTTATTCTTTGTTAGTAATGCTGCTTAATATCCGGGTCTATATCAGCATATCAAATGCTGAAAATGCCAAATTCAATTTCTTCAAAGTGAAATGTTCGAAATCTCAAAAGAGCAAACTGACGGAACATCGATTTCTTTCCCATGGAAAGAAATTGGTGCTCCATGCAAAAAAAAAAAAAAAATTGTAATGCTTTAAACACTAACGGACGTGGGGGGCTCCCCACACCGCCTACTTACATATACCAACTCCGAGACCGTGCCACAGTGGAGGAAATAGCAAACTCTGATGACGGCCCACCAATTTCTTTCCCTGGGAAAGAACTCTATGTTCCGTCAATTCGCTCTTCTGACATTTCAAACATTTCAGTTCGATGAAATTAAATTCAGCATTTTCAGCATTTGAAATTCTGATAGAAACCCTAATATTCAGCATAGTTTACCACAGTATTCTTTTATTTTTTATTTCAATTATTCAAATATAAAATTTACAATAGGCCT
This sequence comes from Protopterus annectens, assembly GCF_019279795.1. Lineage (NCBI taxonomy): Eukaryota > Metazoa > Chordata > Ceratodontiformes > Protopteridae > Protopterus > Protopterus annectens. Next base: position 1,089,147,646 of record NC_056741.1, read on the forward strand.
GGCACCCATGTCCATTATGGACAGAGGTAGCTTATAAATGCCTGCCCTTCAAATGTCCTATTTAGACATAGGAAATCATTATTCTTTTGGGAAAACTTGGCTAGGCTTAGAAAGGCCCCCACCCTGGGTCATTAGATTAGCAACAATCTATTGAATTATAATGTGAAACTACCAAGGAAAAGGAAGCCAGAATATTTATATCCTACTCATTTTCTGAAACCTTGAAGAGAAACTGAAGTTTCTGTAGTAAGTATGTTTTGCTGAAGAAGTAAAGGATCCCACAGCATGTCCTGTTGTCAAAATAGCGAAGACATTATCAAAATTTCAGAAATTTCAGAAAGAAGAAGTAAAGGTATTTGTACTCGGGGAATAAGGACATATTCTCAGAATTACCTGATAGGACCAGTTTAATCCAGTGCTACATAAAAATAAAATATGCCTGGTGGGAAGATAATTTTAAAATCATGTCAAGTACCAGAATCCCAGTGATAACTACTTATGGAAAAGATACAGAAAATGTTTGAACTTGGTCACAGATGAATACCAAACTGAGTGGAGTAGCCCCATTGTATTGGCCCCCAAGCCTGATGGATATATGTGGGATTATAATGACTTCAGAAAATCAAATAACATGTCTAAAATTGTTTCAAATCCCCTGCCCCATGTGGGTGAACTGATTGGAAAATTGGTAGGCCTAGGTTTCTACCCACTTTGTACCTAACCAAAGGTTACTGGTAAACTCCACTAGCTAGCCACAGAAGTTAATGTCAAAAATGGCATTTTCTACACAGGATGGACTATTTCCCTACATATACTTGCCTTTTGTTCTTCATACAGCACCTACAGCATTTCAAGGCTGATGGACTAAATTGTTAGACTCTATGCTAGATATACATCAGCCTATGTAGATGACTTAGTAATATTTTCTCAGGATAAGAAAAGCTCTCTCCATGCAGTTTATGCCATCTTAGATTCCTGCATCAAGCTGGGTTAACAACTAACCCAGCTAAGAGCATGCAGGGCTATGTAATAGGCAAAGAGATACCCAGCTAATAGCATGCAGGGCTATGTAACAGGCAAAGAGACACCCAGCTAAGAGCATGCAGGACTATGTAACAGGCAAAGAGACACCCAGCTAAAAACATGCAGGGCTATGTAATAGGCAAAGAGACATCCAGTTAAGAGAATGCAGGGCTATGTAACAGGCAAAGAGACACCCAGTTAAGAGAATGCAGGGCTATGTAACAGGCAAAGAGACACCCAGCTAAAAACATGCATGGCTATGTAATAGGCAAAGAGACACCCAGCTAAAAGCATGCAGGGCTATGTAATAGGCAAAGAGACACCCAGCTAAGAGCATGCAGGGTTATGTAATAGGCAAAGAGACAATGGAGGAGCAGGTTGAAAAAAGATGAAGTGGTACAAAACTGGCCCAGCAAGTTAAGGCTATTTTATGCCTGATTAGCCATTATCATAATTGTATTCATGATGTTTGCTACCACTGCTTGACCCTACTGATCTGACCAAGGGCAAGGCTCCCTTGAAAGTTAAGTGGACAGTTGAAGCAGAGCAAACCTTTAAGCAACTGAAGGAAACAATACTGATTAGCTCCAGATTTTTCCAGTCATTTCACAAGATGCCTCTAAGCTAGAAATAGGTGCAGTCTTGTAATGTGATATAGATGAGGATGAAGACCCTGTTATTACATAAGTAAAAAACACAGCAATGCTGACAAATACTACTCAGCTATTGGGAAAGAATGCCTTGCCATAAAATGGGCTGTCACCACCCTAAAACACTGTTTGTTGGTGAGGAACTTTGTATTAATTATTGACCATGCCCTTACACAATGGCTCTACAGGCAGAAAGATTGTAACTTGAAACTGTTTAATGGGCTTTGATTCTCCGGTTTATTAAATTCAGGCTCCACTACCATCTTGGTCACAGTCACTTAAATACAGATGGGCTGTCTTAGGCCTAAAGTGCATTCAATGCTGCTGGTGGCTCCACTCTGAGAAGCTCATTTAATCTAGTGACTGCTGAAACAGTCACCCATACTGCTGAGAATAGAAGAGTTTTTTTAAACAGCTTAAAGCAGGCAGGCATGCAATTTATTCCCATGGGAATCAACAGACAGCAGCTGCATTTAGTATTATATCAGGAATATTGTCTCATTAAGAAATATATTACTGATTACTTAGTTGAGAGATGAAGCCAAGAAGAAACTCCAGGGAGTAGCAAGGGAAGTCAAAAGAGGTAGTCAGTAGTGGTCCTTGAATGGATAAGTTGCAAGGTTGTTACTGAAGCCAAGAAGGGGAACAGGCTGTTATCTCACATGCTAAAGAAAGTCTTGTAAAGTTATTTGAAACACATGCTTGTTCGTATAAAGAGACTGACATTTGGTAAATTTTGTTTTGCTCTGGACCACTGTGGGATGTATCATCTTATATTCTGGATGTGAAAAGACTAATGGCCTCATTCTAAATGTCTTGCCCTAAGTGTAAGTCACTTACTCTGGTGTATTACACTGAAGTCAGTGACTTATACTGAGAGAAAATCTTTTGGAACCTGGCCCCTAGTGTAAGCCTGTTTATAGATAGGTCTTACACCAAAGTAAGTCACTTACACCAAAAGCAGGTCTTTCAGACTTGGGGCAGGCTTACATGGGATTAAGTTATTTACACTGAGATCAACTCTTTTGGAATCTGATCCTAAACTGGAATGCCTATTTTATTTTGTTTCTATTATTTGCCACATTATTTATAGCAAAAAGGTAAACCTTTTATTTTCCCTTGTAAATTAATTTGTGTAAAGCTGAAGACCAGTTAAAAGCTGTTTTAGATATATCAAAGTCCTATTTTTGGTAGTATATTGTCTACTGATTCATGACTAATTGTGTAACACTGAAAGTTCAGATTAATGTAGCAGATGACACATTTGACTGTGATTATTGATCATAATACCGATGATACTCACGTTATTTTATTGGATTTTTTTTCATTCTCTTAATGAAGGATTAGAACAAATTGTTCTGCATACCTATTTAGCAAACTTCAATCTAAAAATGATTGATCATTGTTAGATGATAATCCATGGCTTAAGAAAAAATGAAATAAAAGGCTATGAGTGATCAGAACATGTCACTGATGGCTATGAAGAATTAATAGTTAAGGAAAAGTGCTTAATCACTTGAGGGGATTTAGTTTATTATAAACACTATGGGTTATCTTGAGATAGTTACCTCTTCACCAACCTTTCAAATAGTTGGACTTGGTTATCTAGGAAGCTCTCCAGGATAATGAAGGATTTTTAACCAAAAGTGTTGATGGTCATTACAATGATTTATAAATAAACAACTGAAGGGATACTTATGTAAGAAACCTTAATAAAGCTTTTTTTGGGCTCTGTGCTGTGCTAATGGAAGAAAATATAGATGTTTTTTATGAGAGAAACTTCGTTGTCCACTGAAAATAAGCCATTTGAAATTAAAGGAGTTACCAAAAAATAAAATTAAAAAAACAAAAAACAAAAATAGGATATAGGGATAGCCACTGTTCTCAAAAACAAGAGAATCATCTAAATACTGATATTTTCTTCATGTGCAACATTAGGAATTTGAGTTGTACATTATGGAATGTCTATGCTTTTCAAAATAGACTGTGGTGGTGGTGCTGCGGTAGCATTGTCACCTCACAGTAAGACATTGTCCTGTTCGATTCTCAGCTAGAGCGTCTTCTGTGTGGAGACATGCGTGAATGGGCATTCCTTCGTTGAAGGTTGTGCGTCAGGGCCTGCAACTCGGCACATAAAAATCTACTGCCAATCATTAGCAGACCGGAGTTCCGCTGTGGCGACCCCTAACCGGGAAAAGCCGAAAGACACAAACAAACTAATCCTAGTAATGTTGAAAACATGGAATTTCTTGAACAACTTAAATATGTGTTAGTTGCTTCATGTGCCATGTGTTTAGGGAGCACACATATAATTAACATTGTTTGGAATCTACTAATCAGTTCAGTTTCTATAGAAGAAAAGATTTGGTTGACGATATTATAAAACTAAATGTAAAGCAATTTGTTAAGAATCTCACAAAAGGGATACCGATATTTTGAATACTAGTTTTGTTACAGATAATGTTAATTATTTTTCCATAGATATATTTCAGAATTTAGCAAATTCAGATTATAATACTTCTTCTTGAACTGTCAAGCAAGCTGGGTATAGGCATATAATTTTATTATATTTATTTACTGACATTTGATTACTGAGAAATTATGACTGGGTAGGAGCCCATTTTCTGCAGAAGCCTGGGGAGAAAAGCTCCATATAAAATATAGTTATCTAGGAATTATTACAAAGCTAATTATGAAAATACTATTTGCAAATGAAATAGTATAAGTCTGGAACCATATTTTGTATATCCTTTTCTGAATAATCCTGAATAATCCTGGAATATATTTTACAATACACTTTATAAGCAAGATAAATTGTCATTCTTTTACTTTAGTCTGTGGAACAAATAACTATAATAACTTTTGTCAGGGAAACATGAAGATGAAATCCATAGATGTTTATTTATTTTATATGTTTGGAAAAATAAAGAAATATGGTGTAAATAAGACCTTTAAAATAAGGTAAACTCAGTGAAAAATAGACATTTAAATATGAAAGTCTTTTTCTCGTATATATCAGGCTTTAGGCAGTAATCCAAACATAGTAATGCTATTGCAATATTTTGTAAGTTTATTTTCATTCAAGGAGATTAGGTAATAATATTTGTTAAATTTATAGTAAGATATTTAACAGCAAATTGATGTATAATGTTGGTGAAGATGTTATTAAGTATAACTTGCAATATCAAGTTATAACTGAGGACATGATGCTGGGTTACTTATAAAAGGTAAAAGATAAATGAATTTGACAAAATTCCAGGCCTTTTTAGTGGGAATGCTGATAATCACATTGTGTAAAGATTACACTTTTTTAATATGTCAGTTGCAGAATTTTACGTTTTATCTCAGTGGAAGTCTTGACCTGTCCTAGTAATATAAAAACATAAGGAAAATCTTGGCCTAATAATTATGGACCAGTCAATATAACATTAGTATGTTTTTTAACAAGTCTATCATGTCATGCCTGTTAAATATCATTTTATGGTTATATACCAGTATAATAGATTCCATCAACTTTGATGCTCTTCTTGACTTGGAAGCATTAGATCTTTCGAAATCCTTTGACTCTCTCCCATATAGTAGTATATTTCCTTCTCTGGAGCAAAATAATGTCGATAAATATGTGGTCAGATGAATTAGAGACTGGTTGATAGAGATGATCTTTAGAATTTATTATTGTGGCTCTTATTTTGAATTAATTTAAAACTATATGAGGAATTGCACAGGATTCCATACTGAAGCCTCTTCTGCTTATCTTTTTATGTCTAAAATTAACTTCAACAACAGATTATGGATATCTGAATTTGTTGATGATTGAAAGACAGCAAATGTGTTTACTGCAGTGGATGAAGTCTTAGATTTTCAAAACATATCTGCATCATTTACATTCACAGGCAGTAAATGAAGGTGAAAAATGGAAATAGTATGTGGAATTGCAGTTTGTAAAATCTAACAATTTACATACAAATGCACTTGATGGACAATTAGTGCAAAAAGTAACAACTTATAAAAAATTAGGTGTATTCTGGCAAATGAATTTTCATTCCACCACAATGTATCATTTTCAATAAATGTTTTCAGTTTTATAATTACTTGTAAATCAAAAATATCAGTCCCTATGTATGAAAGTGTAAGCAGGTCTATTATTTATAATGACTGTTTCTGTATTTATTATTCAGTTGATCTAGGCACACTGTAATGTGTTCAGAGATTTTCCCTAGAAAATGTATGTTATATCGTCATATGCATACAGTGAAAAGTTTTATGAAATGTTTTCTTACAATCCCTTCAGTTTAGATTATTAAGGGCTGATTAAGGGCTGGTGTAGGGCTCTATTCATAGATATTAGTGTGCAACAGTGAAGCAAGATAGGTATGCAATACATCTGCACATCAAACCCTTAGCAATTCATAAAGATTTTTAACATAATGGGGCAATACCAGGTAAGGTACTGGAACCCATGTGTGGAGTACATATGTAAACTAGCCCTCCATTATACTTGATTAAGCAATTCATCATCACTGGAATACCAGTTTGTCCAATTAGGTAATATATGGGACAACAGCCACATGCAGTGCAATGGTGGTGTGTTTGGCAGTGCATCATTTCCCCTGTCCTGCTAATATGTTGCACAGCATTCTCTCTAATACATTAGCACAGATTAAAAAAAAAAAGTTATGCACAGTAAGAATTTCCCTACAGGCAAACCTGTTACCTCAAGCAAACTTGTTAATTTTTTTTCTGATGAGGATAAGAAGACGGGAAAAGATAATTAAGTGAGATATGAGCTGATTTTTTTTAATAATTTAAATTATGTTTTTATTTGTTCTACTATGTTCCTATCCAAAGCTCTTGGTGACATAGATGACAAAAGTCTTACTAGGACCTCACAATCTGTTTGTACTGTTTTATCAAGTTTTTAAAGTCACTGTTTTTTCTCTTATGCTCTTTGATAGAAGTTTTGCAAGCATTTTTAAGCTGTAGCAATTTAATCAATCAGACAATCTTCCTATGATGCAACCACCCATACCTCATACACACTACAAAGTAAACTTTTTAAATCATGGCAAAATTATCATTCTTAATTGTAGATGCCTGTCATTTTTTTTTCCTTGAGTGTTGGAAAATATGCTGTCCATAATGATAATTGTTACCAGACATTAGGTGCAAAGGCATTTATTGGGGAAGGGTGCTAAGTTCTGGAACTGGAGTACAATTCTAAAATCTTGGTTGCACTTTTACTTTAATGCAGTACTCTATGTTTTATCTCTTGCAATTATCTGAGTTTTTAGTTTTGGTGTTATTCAAGTGAGTGAAGCATATTTTAGCCAGTGAGAATTAATGAAAGTATTACTGTTTACAATACCAAGGATAGTACCCAAAAAGTGACTGACTATCAGATCCAGAGCTACAGAGTAGACTAAATACCTTCAGTGAAGTCCAACAACCAGATGATTTGCAAAGTCAAAGTTTAGTTTCTTCAGTTATCCAGCTCTTTGGTACCTGAGCTGCAAAGAAGTTTAACCATATTCTACATGGTGAAGTTACATTCTGGTAGTTGTACCATTTTCAACGAAGTTATAGCAAATGCTTCTCAAAAACAGTGTAAACCAAAGAAAGAGTTACAATGCACATATGGTTTCTGTTACAATGCACATATAGTTTCTCACAATACATTGAAGTACTAGGTTCATTTCCAGCTATCATCTTGCCTGATGCAAGGTCTGAAACAAATCTCACAATTGCCTTTTGCAAATTAGGCATATGGCTTTATAAAACATGTTACATAAGTATACAAATGGACTAGTGTGTCCCTATGAATATTACTGCTAGTAATAATAATAATAATAATATAGCTGCATGCAGAAGGCCTTGGTGTGGAACACTTATGTAATGTTTTAATGCCATGAATTGCTATGATTACATTCCCCTCCAAAATATCATCCTCACAATATCTGTAAGATTTCCGTAGTGCCTTTATATTTTCAAAGAATGATTAACCTTCAAGGATAAGTTATTTACCACTGACCTTAGATGTTCTGTTAAACTTTGATACCAAGATGTTTGTCTTGACTGGTTACAAATGAGTGGAAATTCCTTTTTTTTTTTTTAGCTCTGATCTATGAATTCCTTGTTGTAAGTCCCATTAATGGTTAGCTAAATGCAAGACATAAACTCATTAGAAAAAAATTATATAGCTTTTGATAATCCCCCAACTGTTTAAACATTTCCATTTTGTATTTCGGTCTGTTCAAAATCAATATGTTATCACAGCTCTCAGTGACCTTGATAATTATGTCCTGGTCACACTATTTTTTTTTTTTTAGTTTTTGTTAAGTGTAATTTGCAAGAAAAGGTAAATTACTGACAATGCATTTAGTATATACTATGGAAATCAGAGAGCTGTAACATTTTCTAATCAAACTATACTGTTTTAAAATGAAGCACTACTCAAGCATGATTTAAATCTAAAAATAAAAGCTAGATAATATTTAAATAGTAAATTTACAGAAGAGACAGCTTAATGACACTATTTGGGAACAGCAATTAAAGCACTCTTGCAAAACATGCTGTGTTACAAGGGCATCATAAGCACCCCTTAAAATAACTACACACGTTCAGTCTTTTTCCTTTTCTAGCCCATGTGGAAAAATTAGAGTGGCAATAAAAGCATATTTTTCTAGTCTATTATCTTGCTTTACAGTGATCAAAACTTATATTAAGCTCCCACTGCTGACACAATTCTGCTTTGTATGTTTGGAGCAGGTGTGCATATATTTTTTGAAGTAAGCTCACTTATTCCTTTTGTAAGAGTGTTATTTTTTTCATTTTGTGGTAATTTTGCACAATATTGGGGTGGTCTCCTCCCTCCAAACTATAGCGGTCTCATTTGCCAACATGGAGAATACAAATACAGTTGCCACATTCCCTGGCATTTAAAAACTACTGTTCATTTTTAGATGTTTGAAAATGTAGAGATGAACTAATAACAGTGAATAAAGTACAGGTGTAAAGAGCTTGAAAATTATAAGTTGTATATGGAAAATTAAATAGTGTGGAATGGCATTTTAGACAGTATGTTTAAGGAAACATCTCAAGCAAGGAGAGGGGAAAATAAATGTGGAAGTTAAAACAGCAATTAAACTGACAAAGAAATATGTGAGTATAAGTGTCACTCAATCAATGCAGCCTGGTAGTAAATATGTTGTCATACGTGCCATGAGTAGGGACACTTCATAATATAGCCTGTGGCCCTATACACTTCTCTTCTATCAAGATTATCTTTTGGTCATTACAGCTACTCAGATATAGGGTATGCAGTTAAGAAAAACAGTTCAGATAACTCATGTTCGCTCCTTGTTCTGTTTTCATGTGTACTGCATATATTTGTATATTACTGTCTTTATCAAACATCATTAGTGACATCTGCATCCTGCCTCTCTGAGGGTTGTGATGGGTCTATTAATCTATGTAAAGTTACCACATGCAACTTTGGTAACTGCCATTCATGGCTGTACAACATATGTAGTCATTCTGGATGCTTTAGTACCCTACTTTCATATGTATATACATATGGAGATAATCAGAAATTGAATTTCTTTAAACTCGACAGTTTGCATTCTTGGTGCTTAGCTGGATGGCATGCATGCACTTACTTGGCTTGGGAATGCTTCTCACTACTGCCATTTCAGGTAGTATCCCTGAATTTGGAAGCACCACTAGCATCAGATGTGTAAGTATAGTGCACAGTATGGTCTTCTCTGAATACAGCAGCAGGGATTTTTCATGTATGGGATCCTGTAAGAAATGTATACAAGCAGATGCTTGGCCTGCAATGATGTATCTGGTGTCTCACACAGGCTGCAGGTTGTCTTTGAGATGTGTCTAAGTGGTTTTGCAGCAGATCCTGCATACCTACCTTAATTAGTGCACACAGTGTTTTAACTGAATTTTTTATTTATGCTTTTGTCAGTTGGTCAATGCGGACCTTTTTTAGCCATGGCTTAGACCACAAAGGGATAAATGCAACTTATGTAGACAGATTAAATTAATCAAATCAACTAGCATATTTTGAGAAGAAACTATAGAGTACCCCGAGAAATCTTACTCATACACAATAAGAATATGCAAACCCCCCCCATGGTAAACAGAAATCAGGACTGAACCCCAGAACCTGGAGCTATGAGGCAGAGAGATCTTACTCAGTAGGTCACCATATTGCTTGAGTTGCAGCATTACAAATTAGGTCCAGAGCTTTGACTGCTTGAAGATGGAATGCTTTTGCAGATGCACACTTTTCAATTAGATGCATATTATGATTCTGTGCACATGCAGTTACCTAAAAATCATTCTTTCCACCAAAAATGCACAGATTGTAGACAATAAATGTACCCTAGACTGACTGCTTTATAGATTTAATATTATGATTCTGATTATCTTGACTTTTTAATATATTAGACACTGAGTCTGAAATGAAGATATAAAACTGGTGCATTTCTGTCTTCAGCAGTAATCATAACTATGGATTGTTCTACCAACTCAATATGTTTTCAATTAAAATGAGATTTTATTTTATAAAGCATATCAGCTCTACCCAAGACACCTGCTACTGCACAAGATTATGCTGACAATTTCATATGCTTGCTGACTTTTTGCAATGTTCCTGTTTTGGAGGAAAATGACTTCAAGTTAACATAAAGATACTTACAAAATCCAGATGATTATTTACCTCTATTGTAATGTTTAAGTAGTAGGATACTTCACCCTCAGTGATGAGATCACAACAGTACATCTCATTAAAAGCTATCAGAAACAACATATATATGTGTATATGGGTTCACTACATAATTTCAAAATATTGAAATATCGAATTTCAAAATCTCGAGACCATATAGCTGAAACCCCTAAATACCAAAAGACCAGAAGAACAAAATTCAAAATCACGAAGCTCGGAGATGTTGAAGTAGCGCTTCTGGTGTTGTGGTTTGTGAATGGATAGGTGAAAGGTCAGGTAAGAATCTATGTTTAAGTGTGTTGGTTAGGGGCTTTAGTGTGTGTGTGTGTGTTGTGACTGTGATGTGTGTGTGTGAGGAGAATGTAGGTGTGTGGTGGTGTTTCCATGTGTTTGTATAGTGCAACCTTGGAGTTAGAATATTTAAGTAGGGGGCTGTGGGGGGTGCAGTCCCCCACATTGGGGTGCATGGGGGCTTGCATCCCTGCTTGTATGTAGTGTAGATTTGTGTGTTTGTGTTTTGGGTGATGGTGTGTGTATGTGTATACGTGTAGTGTATGTTTAGTGTCATGTTCTGGATTTTGAATTTCGCGCTTCTGGTCTTTTGGTATTTAGGGGTTTCAGCTATATGGTCTCGAGATTTTGAAATTCGATATTTCAAAATTTCGAGATTATGTAGTGAACCCATATACATATGTATATGTATATGTGTGTGTGTATATATATATATATATATATATATATATATATATATATATATATATATATATATATATATATATATATATATATATATATATATCAGGGATTCTACTTCAGTGGACATTAGTTTTCAACGAGAATATTAAATAATATCTAAGGACTCAAAGCATTGGGCAAACCCCAAAGAAATTTTTTTTCAGAAATGTTTGCACACAAAATAGAGTAGAAAAGATGAGAAAGCAGATTATATGCTGTAGCTGATCAATTCTGATTGGTCTGGCAGCCCCCAGCCCTGACGGTAAGTGTGATCATCTATGCTGTATGAAAATGTTCTGATTGCTAGAGCCAGCAAACTACTTAGTTACTTATAAAGTTAATAGCTAAGCCTACCAGTAGGCATCCTTTTTTGAATTGTCAGCCAAAATAGCAATGCCTTAGAAATTTAATTTAGGACTTACCACAGGTAGTGTTACTAAACACTTAAGAATGCCACCATGAAAATCACTGATACACAAGGAGAAATACTGCTCAACAAGCTTAGTATCCAGAGGATTGTATGCCTTATGGTGTGAACACTACCTTTCTCAAGAACTTAATTTTTTATACTTAATTGCAAAGGCTACTTACTAAGCCTCACTACCTCAGTCTTCTAACCACATACCATTGCATTACGGAAAGTATTAATTGATGCAGAGTCCTCAGGTATCTTAAAAACTATGACAATTTTACATCAAATACATGAAATTGTGAAAAGAAGATCATAAAAGATAATTGTGCAAAATCAGCAATTTATGCAGAAAGCAAGCTATGTGTATTCCATATGTGAAGTCTGTAACCCCTGCCCCTGCTATGCAATATAATCACCTCTGTTGTGACAGTTACTTGTAGAAAAGGCAAATACTTGTCTTTTGCATTAAAGAAATCAAGTATTTTCCTCTCTCCTTCCTTTAGTAATCTGGAATAAAAGCACTATTTTTGAAAAACAGTGTGACTTAGAATAACTCAAATAGATGTTTTGTCAGAAAAATAAACATCACTTAGCTCTTAAGAGTATACAGTAACGGCAATGCTATCTAATAATTGTATTTTATCATCATTCTGTACAATAGTAAACTCCCATGACACCAAATATATTTTTCTCACTGGCAAATAAAGACCTTTAATGATAACAGTCCTTTGCCATTCTAAGAAAAACTTTGTTGGTTGGAGTTTTTTTTTTCAAACAGTTATGAGCTCATATCATGGCAGCTAGTTTTGATTTAGGTATTTCCTCATAACCAGTTTATTTAATCACTTTAATAAATTTCTCCTTTTATTTATGAACAGAGCAATTCAGGCATGTATATATTCCTTGCTAAAAATAAACAATTGTTATTTTGCTTATACTTTATGATACTGTCCTTCGGTACCTTGCATATTTACTTATGTGAATTAACTGCCACAAGCTTAGACTCCACAATTGGGGAAGTCTTGGACACCATACTTATCACCACTTTAAATATCCCTTATGTTTATTTGCCATAATTATTTGCTTAATGATTTCAATGTGGTATTTTTATTGATAATTCGTTAATTACATTATGAATAAAAACATGCTAGCACATATTTCATATATTTATCTACACTAATAACTTATTAACTATTTGTGCTCTATACACCATATGAATATCATGCAGATAAGTAAAATTCCTTTCAGGCAAGTTAATAGTAAAGGGAGCCTTAATATTAATGCAATGCATATATTTACATTTCCAATAGTTGCTGAATTTTTGACCATGGGTTGGAGACAATTAATGATGTCGGTCTTTGTTTTTTTTATTTCAATCTCCTTAGTAGATATGAATTTTAACAGTGAGATGAAATCTTCAAATTGTGGAGATACATTTGATTTTTTTATTATTTATTTATTTATTTATTTATTTATTGTAACAGGCTCTTGCATTAGATAATATAGTCCATAGAAGATAGCACTGATCTTTTTCACAATGTTTGGTATTGGAGAGTTGAAGACAATCAAATCTTTTGAGACTGAGAATTTTCAAGTCTATTTCACTTGTAAAAAAATTTTTTTTGCCAGTATGTTAAACAGGAACAATCATGCATAATATGAATTTAACCTGCTTTACATTTTTTGTTGCACCTCCAACAACAAAATATATTAGGTTTATATATTTTTTCTAAATATTTGGAATATAAAAGGATCTATTTACACATCTCCATGTAAATATCTTCCATGTATGAAGCTGAGAAGTGTTTACTACTGATTTTAAAATTAATTGTTGGATAAAGCATCAGCTCTATCTTCTAATAAATGTTTCCATAAATGATCATGTACATTTTTTTGCATCATAACTTTATACAAATCAGAAAGAATGGAGGAATATGTTTTATCATTATTTGTGATTTGACATAATTAATGAAACTAGAGATTATAATATTATTTAATTGTTCACTTCTCTTAAACTTCTCTAATGGATAGGATCTTATGTTTTGTATCTGAAGCCATGCACTTTGATCCAAAATTCCTGTTTAATTTCTGTTACAGATTTCAAAATTCCTTTATTAAAACAGGTATACCATCCTATGAAAACTTTTACTTCTCAACTCCTTTTCTCTACTTTATTAAAATGTGTTAATAATCTCTTGGAAATCTAAAAAGGAGTCAACAAATTGAACCAGTCTTTAACATAGACTGAGGAAATGCATGAGTAAATATATTGCTTGTAATTACAAAAGGGATACCATAATACATTTTCTGTTATATTGTCTTTGTAATTAAAAATGTCATTTTCTTTGAATCAAAGAGCAATTGATGCAAATTTTTCGAAATAGAGTGATATTGTTTATCAAACCAATGTACTAATACCTTTAAATATGCACTTTGACATGAGTTTCCAAGTCTGGAAATTTGATGCCTCATCTCTCCCAATCCCTTATGTGGTGTTTTAATGCAATTCTAGTTTTCTTGGAAGCTCATATCATTGAATTGTTTTAATTGTGGTTTAGATGGTGAGATAGTGGTTGTATGAATAATATAAACTGTTTTAAGGAACAATATAATTTTATTAAGTTGAAATCTTTCTTCAAAGTTGTAAATCTGTTATTCCATATTTGAATGAATTTATTATTTTTTATTAGTACTTTATCAACATTAATATCTCTAATTATGCCATAATATTTCCCCAACAGAATGCCAAGATATTCCATCTCATTAGATTATTTATCTAAAATGTTTCCATAACTTCAATTGAATATGGATTGTTGTTAATTAATAAACATTTTGTTTTATTGTTTTACTGTTATTGAACTAGAAACCCATATTTTTCCCAAGTTTTTCAGTGATATTAAATAATTCAGGAATAGATATAGCTAGTTTGGAAACTGTTGAAAGCATATCATCTGGAAATAATATTATTTTAGATTGCTACTTTCCTCCCAAACAAAACTGACAAATATATTCTTTTGGATCTTATGGCTATGGCTAGCATTTTAATCCCTAAAGCAAATACATTGTGTGAAAGGGGACATCCTTGTTTAGTCCCTTTCATTATGCCAAACAAATCAGAAAGATAGGCTAGGAACTTATTTCAACATAAGATTTGCTACCTAAGTAAAGATTTTAATTAATATTTTATTCCTAAGAGAATCCAAAAGTTTCCAGAGATTTGAAAAGAAAATTCCAGTTTAGTGTGTCAAAAGCTTTTTCTATATCTAAACCTTTTAATGCTAAATCATCATCTCTTTTATTTGCTAAATCTATAACTGTTATTATTCTCTTGATACTGTCCTGTGTTTGTCTTTTAGGTATGAAACCTGGCCTGCCTTTATTAACTAGTTTAAGAGTACATTTTTTAACCTTTCTGCTAAAATAGACATAACGATTTTGTAACCCACATTTAAAAGAGATATTGGTCTATAAGCAGAACAGAGATAATTCATTATTATTTTGTGGTATAGGAGATACTAGAGAATATTTACATGATGGGAAGTAATAACATTGAATTGAACTATAGTTAATGTATTACAAATAAATGTATTACTTTCTGTGGAATCATTTTATATATCTATGGAGCTTTGTGTGTGACTGTAATACTTTTTATTTTGTGTTTAATTTAACCAATGGATTTTATTTTATTAATGTTGTCATTTTCTACTTCAGAAGTATTGGTGGTGATCCTGTGCAATGTAAACTTCATCATTTTCTATAACGTTTTGTGGCTCATGTTTCCAATGCTTCTCAGCTACATACTTCAATATTTTAATATTTGCACAATCCACAATGCAGCAGTCTTGCCACATTATTATGCTTTTCAGTATACAGGCCCTCTACCATTAGTGTATCACACCCAGCAACAAGATGTGTGACTCTTTCCAATTCTGTTTTACAAAACCTACATTTGTCTCTTTCTCCAACATGCTCAATGGACTTTGTGAATCAAAATGTGCATAGTCCACTATCCTGAACCATTAACACTAACCATGCATCTTTTGGTTTAAATTTGCCTCTGCTTAACCATTTCTTCATCAGATCCTGATAGACACAAGGTTTTTCCAGGAGTTGTCTGTACTTGCAACTATATTTATGTCTTTTCCACAATTCTTGTCTTCTCACCTGATCCTTCACCTTATATTCTTTCTTTTATTTTTTGACACATTCAGTTGCTACCTGACTTTTGTCTACTTCTGGTTTGATTTCCATTCTCACTTGACACTGATATTGTTCTGCTAAATTAAGAAGAGAAGTCATCTTAGACTTGGTCTCTTCATGTTTTAAAACTTTCACTATGTTTGGATCTTTGTGAGGTTAACAGATATGTATGCAGTCCTATGATTGAAGAGCTATACATGTAATCAGTTCTGAGGAGGCTTATACATCCTTCAGAACAGGAAATATATAATCATGGTATACACTGATTTTTATAATCATTTGATAAGGATGAAGCAATTTTCTTGTTTTCTTGTCCAACTAATCCAATAACCTTTGGGGTCAGTCAATCGCCCAAAAACTGCATGTTAGAACAAGAATAACAAATTAGTTTACAGCTTGGACTTTGTTCCTAGATGCCAGCGCTGTTTTCAGTATTAATTTTAGTGTTCAAAAATATTCCTAAGTTTTATTCATATTTGTTCATGTTTTATTGTCAATCCTATAGCAATTCTCAAATATTTATACACCCCCTCCTGCTGAAATTCCTATCATATTCCTGTCCTAGACTGATACTTTCTTGGTACTGCAGATTTTTTTTGCTTTAAATGTTGCTTTTGCACATTTATCGAGATCAAATGACATTCTTATAACATCTGAGAAAGTTTTGACCACTTGCAGTTTTGCTTTCAATTCCTTATCTGATGAACTGTACAGTTTTAAATCATCCACAAAGAGAAGATGAGAAGTCTTTACACTTTTTTTTTCAATGAGCCAAATTGTAACCATGACATAATCTGCTAAGTAGACATCTTACTAGATTAAGGGTAAGACAAAAGAGTAGCAGTGATAAATGGTCACCCTTGAATATCCCCATTTTATCTCAGGGATAATACTTTGTCCTTTAGTATGCTTAGCTGTAAAGTGGTTTGCCACTGCTTCATGGTCACTGTAATGTAATTGTTCAATGTAGTGTACATCTTATACATTTGTAAACATTCCTTTATCCATGAATGTGGGATGTTGTCAAATGCTTTTTATGTTGTCTGTACATGCCATACTTAGATTATTTCCCTTTTCACAATTCCCCATCATCGTTGTTATTTAACAACAAATGATCATTTGTTCCATAAGACTTTCTTTTGTTACTCTTTTATTCTATTGCCACGATTGAGCTTTCTTCTAAATGACTATAAACTCTGTTGGCACCAATTCCAGTGTATAATTTATACATCATTGAAAGGCAAGTTATTGGTCTATAGTTTTTAGGATATCATGAAGGTTCACTATTAAGGAAGAATATTATTTTTCATGTTGTTAATCAGGTTAGCATCTGTGTCTGTAATTAGTTTTTCATATTAAGATTTTCAATTTGATTTAATGAAGATTTATTACCCTTTTGAAAATCCTTTTTAATTATTTGTATTTTGTCTTGTATTTTTTGCCTTTATCCCATTGTTTCTTTTTCCTGCTCCTCCTTTAAGATTGGTGTCCAAAAGAGAGATGGACTTCATTTATAAATTGAGAATTAACATTTTCTAATTTAGTTATATAAGCTGGAATCCTAGTTGTATACAGCAGTGTTTTATAATTTACTTTTAAATTCATATTAATGGCATTATGATCAGAAATAGTACAATATATAATTTTATATTTTGAAACTTTTGAGCTGAGTTCTTGGGATATGAAAATTTTGTCAATTCTAGAATGTGTACCAAATATATTAAGAGTAGTAAGGAAAATGTTATCAAGTCAGAATCTCTTACAGAGAAGGCATCAATTATATTTAAATTTTATAACCATTTTTTAAATTATTTTGCCGATACAGAGCTTTTGGGGTCTCTAGAAGTGTAAGTTTCAGATTTCCCTATAATGCAGTTAAAATCCTCACATATTATTAAATTTACCTTCGTGTTGTCTACAATGTTATTTGAGTGAATTCTAGCTTTTTGACTCCCCATCCTGGAAAAAATATGTAAGTTTACCAAAGTCCAAATTCTTTAATTTATTCTTTTATAATCATCATAAATAATCCATCTTGACTTTTCAGGGTGGCAAATCAGCTGAGAAACCATTTAATAAATAAAACAGTATATATACTTATCACTTATTCATCTTTTGAGATGAGCTCGCTATGCTAGCCTGCTTTTGAAGTTAAGAGTTATTGTTTTCCAACTCTTTACAAATCACCAGCATATACACTGTACTATTACAAATAACTGAGCATGTGAAGAATGAAATACTTATATTTTCCATGCTGAAGTCAAAACAGAGAGAATCAATTTACATATTGAGCACAAGGTTATAAAGCTTTGGACCAGATTCCTAGCTTCACAACCAGTAACATTAAAGTAACCAAATGGTCCTTCTACCAGTTATTTTTAACTTTATTAAGATCACTATAGATTTCTCCTGCAAAATGTCTTGCATCGCATTTGTATTCGATGCAAAACTCCTGCTGCTTGTACTAGAAAGGGTATTTTTTCATCCAATACAATACCACAAAAATAAACTCTGGTTTTATGCTCAACATAACTTTGTGCTCACTTATCATTTGTATGCTAGCAGTAATCTTGAGTAGTGATGAAGAAAATAAAAATTTGTGTCTTAAATTTAACTTTCTAAATCATCAGAGTTGCCAGATATTAAGGCAGTGACAGTAAGTGCACGTATTTATCTCTGATACATTCTAGATATAATAATCTGCTTCTATGAATAAGAGATTACTATCTTGAAGAACAATATAAGCACTATTACTTCATCATGAGGCAAAATAAAATAAATCCTATATCGATGAAGGATTTTTGAACTCCACAACTATTAATAGCAAAATAGCATATATATATATATATATATATATATATATATATATATATATATAGATACACACACACACACACATATATATATATATATATATATGTATCTATATTGTATATATGTGTGTGTGTGTGTGTATATATATATATATATATATATATATATATATATATATATATATATATATTCCCCTTCTCTTTTTTTCCCTTTTCCTTCCCTTCCTCCCACTTTCTTCCCTACCTCATTCTCTCCCTATATCAATATGTTTTAAATATGTGATTAGAAATTAAAGTTACCTTTTTATTACTAAATGTGTGCACTGGAATTCATAATAAATATATATCTTTATATATAACTCCCTTCTAAGTCAGAATATACATAGTCTATATAAATATATTGAGAACTTAACTTCACCCGTTTCTACTCTACTTGGTACTGCCCTATTGCCTAATGAATGACTAATTTGTGTGTTATCAAGAGAACTGTAGAGTTACTGTCTAGCAATGAAAGGGATCTTTCCCACTATTTTAAGCAAGAACAAATCATTTGCTAATGCATCTCCAATAACCAAGTCCTACAGTACTCATGACACACATCATATCTCTTTCCTACCTCACCTTTATCTTCATTTTTCCCAAACCCAACTATTCCTTTTTAAATAGAAAAATTAAGACTGTCCCCTGTATCCTCAAAAGCTTGCATGGTGTGCATGATTAGTGAAAGAGGAAATTTTGCCAATATGGCGGCCGAGCGATCCACGTACATGCACGTTTGACGTGTGCGAGCGCTCTAGCACTAGTGGTGCACTTTCCCAGCCCCCATATGCAAATTACCCCATTTGCAGGTGAAAACCATGCAAATGAAGTAAATCTGCCATCCAGCAAGCAGGAATCAGGGCGTGCAGGACTAGCATAATATGCAGAAATGTACTCGGTTAATAACCGAGTACGGTACTGCTAACTCCAAAATGGAGCTATGACAGCACCAAATAAAGGCTGCATATCATTGATGAAGCATGCCAATGGCCAAGTAGAAGGCCATTGGCATTGCAAACAATGCAAAATGTACAAAATATAACTTTTATGATATGTCCGCCGATCTCAACTGTTGAAGCATAGGGCAGTGGTGCGCAAACAGGATCGGTGGGGAAATAAGAAAATAAACCTAAAAAAAAGCAGTCTAACTAAAATCATTATTCTGCCATGCAAGTCAATGGCAGGCAAAAGACAACCTGGCCAGTCAATAGTGGTTGCTAAGGGGGAGGCACAGTGTGACACATGTAACTATGCATTAGCAGGCATGTGAGACAGGTCCCAACAGTGTAAGAGTATGAATAGCTGAGTGCAGGACTAGGAGGTAGATGACATTGTGTGTGGGAGTGTCAGGCATACTGTCAGTGGATTGGAGCTCTGTGGCTCGGGGTTGCATCCATCTTAGCATAGCAAAGCCAGGGGGTGTGTCTAAACCTGCGCCGCACATATGACAAAGTGTAAGCGGGTGTGCATGCCACGCAATGGGATCTACAGGAAGATAAAGGATGTGAACCCAGGAAATAGCAGCAGTGTGCACATTGGAGTACACCGATTGCACGGCATGCCCCCGGGATGAAACAGAAGGGCAATGGGAAGGAAAAGCAGCAGTAAGAAGTTAATTCAGGGGTACTAGGTTCACTGCCAGGTGAAATGTATTGGAACCAGCCAATTACACAGGCAGCAGACCAGCCCAGCCAAGAACACCACTATAAACTATGCAAACACCTACCCCTCCATTTTCTCCCACACCCTACACCACCGGTGTAAACAAGCAGGGAACTTTTAACACTCACAACAGCAAAATGTTAGGGGCTGCAATAGCTATCATACAATTTGTGGAAGAGGCTAAGGGTGGTGAGGATGGGAATGTTGCCAACCAACCCACAGTGAGGAGACGGAGAAGAGTGTACAGACCCAGGGTAACCTACCAAGGTCTACATGAGCTGGAGATAGTGGAGCACTATAGGGTGGACAGGGACCTCCTACAGCAGATTGTTGAGCTGTGCTGGCCATGCCTGACACTCAGAATTAACAGAGGGGAACCCATCCTAGTGGAAACTAAGATATGTGTAGGCCTAAGGATACTAGCTACAGGTACCTTCCAAAGGCCAACTGAGGATATGATGGGGATCTCACAGGCATCAGCATCCAGGGTACTCAACCAGTTCCGGGATGCCATGGCAGCACATGTCGGTGAGCACATATATTTCCCCCTCACCCGTGAGGCGTTGGCCAGCAATATGCATCTCTTCCAGCAAATAGCAGAATACTCTGACGTAGTGGGTGCAATAGACTGCATGCACATACGCATCAAAGCACCACACAGTGAGCAGGTTAGGGTCTACATCAACCACAAGGGCTTCTCCTCCATCAACTGCCAGGTCATTGTGCGATGCCCAGGGAATAATACTTAAAGTGTGTACTGGCTGCCATGGAAGTTATCACGATTTCCACATCTGGCATCTGACGCAGCTGTACCAGAAATTTGCCAATGGGGACATCCCACATGGTCACCTAGGGGGCTTGCTGGATACACACTGGAGCCGTGGCTGATGACACCCATCAGAAACGCACACCCACCTGAACAAAAACTCCATAATGAGGTACACGCACAAACAAGAATCATAATAGAGTGTGTGTTTGGAATGCTCAAGTCATGGTTCCAGTGCCAGGACACATCCGGTGAAGCCTTGCAGTACTCACCAACTATATGCACCCAAATCTTGCTTGTATGTGCCATGCTACAGAATATGATCCTGCGGAAACAGCTGCAGCAGGAGCAGCAAGTGGCAGGGCCACATAGTTCCCCACCAATGCCAAGGCCTGCACAGGCACAGAGTGACTCGGAGGAGGAACAATCTGAGCCTGCCCCAGTAGGCAGAAGGAGGCATGCCCAGTATGCCCTGGCCCTGGCAAAAAGGCAATGCATAGCACATACACTGACATGGGATAGATCCAGGGAATAGCACCTCTCTCTGACTCTCACATACAGTAAAAGGGATGCCAGACATTACACTACCTGTGCCTAACCATGCGTAGGCAGTGTACTACGTGCATCCACATAGGCAGCCCTGCAGCACCACCCCCAATACTGCGACACCCACAAGATAAGGGACTCACACATGCCAGTCAGGAGAGGGGGTCACATACTCAACAACAGTCACAGCCAGCAGGACATGTGTAGACAAACACAAACAAATGCCGTACTATGGCCTCTGAATGAGGGGTATGGGCAACCCCCACCCAGGCCTACATGGACAGACTACAGCAGGCCAGGTAGTAGGACATCAGTTGTGATGGCTAGGAAGTCAGAAACTAATGTGTATGCAATCAAAAGATAAGAACGGTAGTACACCGCTATGGCTTAGCCAGCACGATAGGTAAGACTATTGACTGAAATGGACTACAGGACATACCAGTACAGTCCTAGCAAATGTGTACAACTGTCAGGTGTGCCCCCCCACCCCACATAGAAATATAGTAACAGTCAGGTGCGACTCCCCCTCAATCCTTTGTAGAAACATAGAAATAGTCAGGTGTTCCCCCCACTATGCAGACATGTTGCAACAGTCAATTCCAAATGATCGGTGGATACCCTGCAGACACAGCATGCTACCTGTCGGTGTACAACACAAAGGTCAGCTATGCAGTACAAACCACCGGACATGATCCACACATGCAAAACAGACGGCCTTACTGGGTATGCTCACACACAGAGAAATGAAGGCAATGTCAGTCATCAACATACTGAAAGGTCATACTGGGCATGCTCACACACTTAAACACATGAAGGCCATGTATGCAAACACCAGTGGACCAGACAAAACACATGAAGGCCATGTATGCAAACACCAGTGGACCAGACACATCCAGCTGTTGCAATTGTTAGTGCAGACACATGTCAGTATGCACCACTCATGCCTTGCACACACAGTGGATAGAAATACAGACATATATGTAAGGACAACACACCATAATAAGCCAAAGGTAGATTGATATAGATGTGTGGAAGAGGGAAAACTCTGTGACAAGGAGTCATCCATGCCTGTCCCATCCAGCACACAGCCAAAGGGCCCCAAATATATCAGGTGCAGATGACACACACTACAGTTACTAGCGACCAGTACCTGTCAGCACCACAGACTATGTGGTCCACATGTCAGCTGTGCAACATGGCTGTACAAGGACGTAATCAGCTAGTTGCCCTATACACGCACCTATGACATATGACCCCATGTGTGGCCACTTGTGATGTCTCATCCCTAAATGAATGGTGTATGGTCCATGCACACACCGGCCACCCCACACTGTACCCTGACAAGCCTGCTGAGGTTATCCAATGTGAAATACACCTTTGGGAGAGTTGTAGGCCAGTAATCTCCACAGCACATCCCATAACTGTGTAATGCTGTAGTGTGATAGACTAGTTAGGTAGGAGATCTAACTCCAGACATGGCAACTGTGTGTGTGAGTGTGCATCACTGTTCATGTGTGTGTCTGTCTCTCACTGACTGTGTAGAGAACAATGCCTTTTGGGCTACTCACAACCCTTACTATTCACATACCCACTGTTGGCAAGGCTGCTGATGTCACCCACATAGAAATACTCCACTGGGAAAGCTGTAGCCCAGTAATTTCTGTCACGCATGCTGTAACTGTGCACTGCTGTAATGTGAAAATGTAGTTAGGTAGGAGGTCAGACCCCAGACGTGGCAACTGTGCATGTGTGAGTCTGTGTGCTCGTATGTGTGCATGTCTGTCTGTCACTGACTGTGCAGAGAACAATGCTTTTTAGGCTACTCACACCCCTTACAAGTCAAATACCCACCTTTGGTAAGGCTGCTGATGTCATGCACCTTGAAATGCACCTCTGGGACGATTGTAGCCCAGTAATCTCTGTAGCACGTCCCATAACATCGTATGGCCATAGTGTGATTAAGAAGTTAGTTGGGAATTGTAAACCCTGACCTGCCAACTGTGTGTGTATGTGTGCATGTCTGACTGTGTAGAGAGCAATGCTTTTAGGGTACTCACACCCCTTACATTTCACATACCCAACTTTGGCAAGACTGCTGATGTCACCCACCTAGAAATGCACCCCTGGGAAGGCTTTAGCCCAGTAAACTCTGTAGCACATCCCATAACTGCTTACCGCTGTAGTGTGATAAACTAGTTAGGTAGGATTTCCAACACCAAACCTGGCAACTGTGTGTGTGAGTGTGTGTCTGTGTTTGTGTGCATGTCTGACTGTGTAGAGAGCAATACTTTTTAGGCTACGCACACCCCTTATAAGTCAAATACCCACCTTTGGCAAGGCTTGTCATGCACCTTGAAATACACCTCTGGGAAGGTTGTAGACCAGTAATCACCATAGCACGTCATGTCAATGCATACTGCTGTGTTGTGAATTAGAAGCATGGTAGGGTTCCATCCCCACACATGGCAGTTCTGGATGTATTGTGTATGCATTTTAGGCTAGTCTCTCGCAGTCATTTCAAATGCCCTACTTTGGCAATCCTGCTGATGTCAGTCATTGTGAAATACACTTTTGAACAAGGACTACTCCAGTAATATATGTGGTACATACTATAACTGTGTAGTGCTGTAGTGTAATACACTAGTTAGGTAGGGGTTCTACTCACAAACATGACAGGTATTTGTGTGTGTGTGTGTGTGTGTGTGTGTGTGTGTGTGTGTGTGTGTGTGTGTGTGTGTGTGTGTGTGTGAGAGTGTGTGTTTGTAACCCGTATCCTGTGTAGAGGTGATTGTGACTGTGTAACACCTGTGGCCAATGTCGAGTGGGTTTTGCATATTTCTTATATAGCATCCATACTATATATCACAATGTCCACCATACAGGGATAACACATATGATATGGCTGAGAGGCCAGGGTGAAGAGCCATACCCAGACATGTGACATCAAGGCCAGGCAATCACAGTTAGCAACCCCAGTATTACCCAGAGCACACTCTCACCCCATGTGTCATACACACACATGCCTAGGTAACAGCCAATATGTGGGTAGTACACAGCATATTGGCCACTGATAGTAACTATGGAGTGACAGCAGTGGGCCACAGAGGGCATGACACCCAGTCCATATATCCAATATGCACATACATGCAGACAGTGCACCTCCCCCATGTTCCCCAATGAAAACCTGCACCACCTGTGGTGCCATCACATGTAACCCACAATGGACATACCATGCCTGACAACATGCCCATATGGACAGATGCCACTGATACCAAGGAATGCTGATAGCATGCACTCCATGTAGGTGCAGGGTAAAGCTGCTGGCCATTACCAGCTCCTGCCACAGGTGGGCAGGACTGGCACATCTGATGATAATCTGTGTTCACAGCATAGGCCGGACACCCCAGGTACAGTTCCATATGTCACTTTACATGCATGTGGGAGGTGTGCACATCCCAGACACCGTCCATGTCATGGATGAAAGAACACAGACATGGCAAGTGACACACAGCATTGCCCACACACAGTAGTATCCCAGGTGACCAGATGGAGGATGCAATACCCACCTGTGTGGGCAAATGCAGACACTACATCCCTGAGCTACAATGCAGACCATCGTCATGTGGCCTGATGTCAAGGTACACCCATCACCTAGCCTTGGACAACCATCTGGCACAGTCGAACACCACACACCTGTGCAGACATGCACCCATGCATGTCAGTACTGGCACTCTGTGTGTTTGTGTGTGTGTGTTGCATGCTGCAGATATTCACATCCACACTCCCTACAACTCCCATGGGCATAGTGCATCATGCTGTCTGATGTCAAACACCTTCCCATACTTTTCATCCGTACAGCCCCCGTATGACCTGTGTGGTGCAAGGGATACCTGCACAGTAATGAGATGTGGCAATCCCACAACCGATGAGTTGTACACCTGGCCCTGCCACGTGTGTCAGTGTGTGTGTCCTTGTGAGAGTGTGGCTGTGTTGACACTGGCACTTGTTCATGCCGACAGGCACATGTATGTCACCTACCATACAGCTACTGTATCCCTGTTGCAGATGTCACTCACCATCACATATATGTTCTGAGTGCTCCACAACAGATAACCCATATGGAGCATCCAATAATTGCAGTGAACTGTGCTAGCACTACATAGTTGTCAGGGGTTTGATACCCTGTGCTGCTAGGTGTGTGCCACAAACATGCTTCAGTTTTACCCTCCCACCCCTCTCTGACACATATTTGCCTCTGTCTGCTTCCCCCACCCCCTCTCAGGTGGACATGGAGACCTACACCTGCTTTGCTTAGGCAGCAGCATGTGTAATGTAAGTAATGCTCATGATCAGCTGATGGCCTCTGCATGAATCACAGCCCTCCCCTAGCTGATTGCATGTGGAACAGCTGTGGTAACATTCCCATAGCCAATTGTATGGAAACACACTCCAATACCTAGGAACATCATGGCCAGTGTTGAGCCAGTCTGCTTGCAGCCTGCTCAGTGCATTGTGACATGCCTAGCAGCTGAGTGTACCTACCCAGTGGGATGTCATGTGCAGATACTAGCCAGATATCCCACTGCCGGCCCTCCCCTAACAGTCATGTATGTCAGACAGGGCAGTGGGGTGCAGTGCAGATGTATGTCAATACCTATTGTGTAGTATGTGGCCATGGCACCCCTGTACCAGCAGTCATACCGTTACAGGCCAGGCAGGGGTATGTTAATGCATGACCTATGGTGGACATCATATATCGGTCGTTATGTGTTATACCCATCTACATGACCGTCCACATCCATATATTCCGGCATGGTACACATGTGTAGCACTACGGGCTTATTTGTATACCTCTGGACTGTACAGACTATGTCAGACCCTCCACATATATTGACCAATATCTCTGCTGCAGTCCACAGTAGCATTATGTGCTAGCAGCGGTACTGTATACTGATGTCCTTTGGATGTCTTTCAGTAACCAATGACACACATGTTATAAGCAGATGTCACCTCCCCCACACACCATGTCTGTGAAGACAATCCCAATGACAGTAGCAATAGTCTACTAGTATACCTGCTATACATACCTGACATCCCCTGCAACTACGACATTGGGAACATACAGACTGGGGTTGGCCTACACTTCATGTCTAGGACATATGGTGGAAATATATGTACATATACCTATCCAGATAGCCTGATATACATGATTACACATGTGTACTACACCCAATTAACACTGTCATGGCAACCACCTACTATAGATCCCCACATCATGTGTGCATGGTCCCATTACATCTCCTGTGTGATGGGCATCCGTCCTGTGTGTGGGCAGCAGTGCTACCAACAGCATGTAGCAATACCCCTTACAGGAGAACTGGCACACTCAGGACAGCCACGTATTTGTAGGAGGATCAGGAAGTACAGACAGACTGCGAGTAGAGTTGTGTTATGCTTTGTACAGTTCTGGTGTTACAGGGTGTGGGTGTACATTCTAGTTTGCCATGGAATGCAGTCCGTCTGCATAGCACACAACTGTGAGCCTATCCTCATGCTGGCAGGAGCTGTGCTTATCATGTCTTGTCTGTCCACCACACAGGTCTTGTGTCAGATATTACACTGGCAGTGTGTGTTTTGCATGTTACCGGTACATGGCTCCAGTCATGACCATCTCTACCATCAATTTCCTAAGGGTATGTTGCAGACTATCCTGTAACACCTGTGCCTTGCTTAGTGTATGGCAACAGTTATCCACATATGTGCCCATATTCCAGCCTCTGTCCATCACCTACATACCAAGCTTTGCACATATGTCATGATGTCAGTTGTTGATGCATAGTGGGCAGAGAGTATAACACACTGCCATGTCTGCCATCAGTCCACTGCCTTTGTAACCCCCACATATATGGTGGGGCTGGGACCATATATGTGTGCATGCCACCTACACAATACATGTGTGCCCTCATGCACTGCAGAGCCCAGTGTATCTAACAGTGATATGTGACCCTGTATTATTGAGTCTAGGGGGAGCACCAGAAATTACCTAGGATGCTATATACACATTACTGACATGGATCTGAGTAATGCAGGACTACTGCCCCCTGCCATACAAACTTTTCTGTTTGTTCGTGTGCCTGTGATGGTGTCAGTTATATCATGTTATGTAGCAGTTACAGCCTATTTGGTCATATGATGTCTATACCACCTACTGTGTTTGTGCAGTGTTTAGATGGAAGCTGCTGAACTACACACCTGGATTACATACTGTTGATTGTTAGGTATCCTGTGGTCCAATGTGTCTTCCTATTGTACAATGTGAATGGCTTGGCCTAAACAGCAAGAGCTGTGAACCTTTCCAGACTACTGTATGACTGTAAGTGGTCCACTGTAGCATCACTCCATTGATATAGTTGTCAGTGTCTGAACAGCTATATGGCATGGCATGTAGAACTGTAATAGTACACAATTAAAGGTTTCCATGTCTGCAAACCTGTGGGTGTTGTTTTACCTATGACCTCTCTGTGGGTGTATGTTACAGGCAATGATTGTCATTTGTATGGGTGGCACATACAGTGTCCAGTCATTCAGGGGTCAACTGTAGGCATAGTGGCTGTTCCATATTGTGTGCACCTTCCACTTATGTATCTTACTGTACATATAACTGTGTGTGTATGTGTAGTCACATGTATATGTATATATATATATATATATATATATATATATATATATATATATATATATATATATATAGATAGATATGGATATAGATAGATAGATAAATATATAAAAATATGTATACCTGTATCTGCATATCTGTGTCTGTGTATCTGCAGCCTGGTAATGTTGATGGCTTCCACATAATACATTACCCATGGGAACCTGACTGTACTGCATGCTACGTTGCCAATACCAGCCTGACATCATACAGGTGGGATGTAGTACAGGTAACATCATGTACCCATGTTGTCACTGGCCTTGATTATGGGATATCCAACACTTGGTAGTGTATTGCAGGGTGGATGTGTTTGGCTGGGGGTGATGCCTATTTGTACAACTCGTATAGTGTGTGGTGCCTCTCAACCTCATTAACATAACATGTAGCCTGTTATACTCCTCTCCCTAACAGCTACATGTGCCTTGCAGTACCAGCACAACAGTGTTGTATCAATGGGTTGGTAGGCATGGGAATCCCATTGAGGTCTGCCACGTGTGTGTATGTGTGCATGTGTGCATATCTGTAGGGTACACCATTCTGAGTCCACTTACTCCTATTACAATACACATTGCCATACAGTAGTATGGATATTGTTGTTGTCACCCATAGGTGTGGCAATGCAATGCAATGCCCTACTATGCCTGTGGCATGTGCATCACATGCATATCCCTGTGGTACCACTGTTGTGATATGCAATGGGTTGTATTGGCATTGTGGCCAATGTGTGATATTGGGTATGTCAGAGTATCAAGATGGGTTCCAGTGTGTGCAATATCCAGTGGGGGATGTGGGTGCTGTGTACACTGTCTTTACACCATGGTACACCTGGTATATGGCCCACATACCACTCTCAGGTGGCCAATGTCACCATCACCCATACAGGTAACAGATAAAAGGATTCAGCTCAGTTGCACATGTGCTGTGTGCAGCCTACCTGTAACACATTGGATACATGGACTAGTTAGTTAGCAACTATACAACCAGGTCTCTAAGATGTGTGTCTATATGTTATGTGTCAGTCAATGTGTATATGATGATATGACACACTATGTATTCTTTATATACAAACATTACATCCCCCATTACCATATTGTATGTGTCTGTAGATGGACTGCATGTAACACGTGACCTGGTACACACCTCACCCTACAGATGGTGTCATATGTGCAATGACAGCCACACAGTTCAGTAGCACTACATACCTGGGTAGGGGTCTAGACACAGTGTCACCAAGTAAGGATGTGTATGTATGTGGCTGGGTTGGCATAAGGGTGCAGATTATACCTGTACCAGCAGGCCACCGATCAATTTTGCACAGCCAATAACTGTTATACATACCTGTGACATGTGTGCAACTGTACACCACATATGTCACGGCCATGGTGTCACCACAATGACATACCCTTGTGGAATATGACTGCAGACCATCCTCCTGCTGACACATGAATGCCTACAGCACTAATGGATGACAGTAAGGGGATAACAATTGGTGTTACCAACAGCTGAGATGCATCATAGCTGCATGGCTACACTACCTGACATGTATGCAGTACATAATACCCCTGACTGCATTCTACACTAAAGTACATTGCGGCACTCTATCACAGTTACTGTGTGCATCAGAACCATGTTAGCCTGTCCCTGCATTGATGTTATGGATGATAGGGATGTGGCACAGATATCATCATATGCATAAGGTGTGCTGCTGGTGTGCAAGAGGCCGACGGTGGTCCAAACATGTGTCACCATGTGTGTGTGTGAGGGGTGTGGTTCATTGATTGGGGCGTGTTGATGTGGTGTGTGTTGGTATGGGGTCACCCTAGGTGTGGCTGCATAGTGTGTGGGTATGCATGCACACAATTCTGCCATGTGGCTGCCATATACGGGTGATGTTTGACAGCTGCAGACCATACCTGGCAGGGTGCGCAGTTCACTGCCTCTGGCCACGGACATGCTGACTGTGCCTGTCAGGAGTTCCATGGGCACATGCAGGTACAGACCTTGAGGTGCTACTCTCCCCTGGTGATGACATATGTCCACTGGAACCATGTCCCGCCTGGGACTGGCCAGGGCCATGTGCACAAGGCCTGCTGTGGTGTGGTGTGGACAGCAACCCCAGTGGTGTGCTGGGGCTGGAACTGCCACTATGGAAGCAGCTGGGCATCCTGGCACATCCACATTGACCGCCAGCTGCTGTTGTCTCCAGCCTACATCCATGCAGCCATTGCACCACTCCCACCACATGCACTAGCACAGACATACCACGGTCGAGGAGGCCAACCATCTCACCCCACCTTCTATCCATGACCTTGGTATATTCATGGAAGGCACCAGCGAGTTCATGGAGGTTGCCACTTACAGCTGCAAAAGCAGACCTCTGCAGCCTCAGGACCTGTCTTGTGTACATTTCCATACATGCCTGTGCCTCCATTACAGCCTGAAACATGCTGCTGGTGGTACCAGTTGTGGCGCCTCTGCCAGGGGCATGATGACTTGCGGTCCTCCCACGAGCACCATGGTACATCTGCCGATGTGGTGACCTTCCGTACATCCAGCTATGCCGACTATGACCCAACACAGTTGCATGGACACAACACTTTCCTGGTCATTGCCACCATGCACCAACTGTCCCTCTGCTATGGCCACATGTGATGGGGTTTGTAGGGGCACTGTAACTGTGTGCAGGCTTGGGGTGGCTAGGAGGGTGATGACACATGTTGGCACAGTGTCAGCCTCTCACAACCCCACCTGGCCTCACCTGTATCATCACCACCATCATTATCATCATCATCATCATCATCACCGGTGTCTGCAGGGACACCTACCTCAGTTTGCATGCAGGAGGGACCCTGATCCACCTCGCCACCAATGGGGTACACAAATACACATGTTAAGACCTGTACAGCATTGCCTAACAGTACACACACTCACACACACTCACACTGACAGCCACCTTACTACCTCACTTTCCCTGGGTTTACAGACAGTCCCACAATCAGTTACATATGTTCCCCATCCTGCATGGCACTTACTAATATACACACATCACTACTGCCCATTAACATATCATTCCTCTCCATGCCTGCGTGTGGTTTACAACACTTGACCTGTTACTCCATCACCTCCCTGACTTGGGTGGATAGGTTGTACATGGCCTCACTGCTGTCACCCTGTATTACCCTGTGTATGGGCAGTAATGGTGTACATGGCCCTTATATGGTTGGGGCTGCTACATTCATTACATATGTCACACACAAGAGCCTCATACTACAGTCTTGCTCAGTCCATGCCACATCTGCTGCATAAGCGACCCATCATGCGGACAACAGTACTACCTAGATACACTCACTGATGTGCTGTGATAATTCCCCATTGCATTTGTAGTGCTGCATATGTGGGTAGCTGGTTACCTATCTGCTGCTGGCAATATGATGTGTATACCCTGTATGTACTTCACCTCCCAATGCATGCTCCAGGCTACAGACCTTGTTATCCTATCAGCTGTCCTGTGTTCACATACCTGACAGGTTGTCCTTTTGTCCCATGTCTCACTCCATGTACTGCACAATCCCAAGGAGAAGTACTGCCATGTGGTCAATCCCACACACACACACACACACGTACATGTACACACATCAGACATGCATCATCCACACTTCACTAGATTGCACTTACAAACACAATCGAGACACACACACACACACACACACACACACACACACACACACACACACCCCACACTCCTACATGTGGATTTGCACATTTGTACACACAGTCCTCCCATTACCCTTCTGTCAACATGCATTACATATGTTGCTTAACAGCATGCAGTGCAACTATAGTATCTTCATGCTAGCAGCAGTATACATGTGTGTGAGGCATGGGTTGTGTTGGTAGGTGATGGCCCTTCCACCTGTTAACACTGCACCCATGTACAAAGTGTTACTGTGGACCTATTCTGCACCCTGCATTGTAATGTGCACCATACCTTGCAGGTGTAGAAACCATTGATGCATCTGTAGTACTGTGTTGGTTATGTCAGCTCCAATGCTCACAGCCCCTATGTGTAATAACAACTCATACCTGGGATGATATGTGAACAGCTATCAGTTGTGGATGCCTGATGTCTGCATTACAGATCACAACATCAGCAGTGTATGTATGACCAGTACATGACTATTGCACTGACAACCAGGGACCTTACTATGGCTGTGGGGGGGGGGGCTACACATGTCCCAGATGTCTCATGGTTGCAAGGTCTACTCATGTGCACATCCCTTGGAGTGCAAACACTGCTGTCACGAGTGCTGCGGGGTCAGGGTTACATCTGCAATGCTTATTTAACCTGATTGTGTGCAGCTGCAGCCATGGTGGTGTTGAGTCACACATGTCCCTACTGTAGGCCATGTGTCCTGCCACACTTCACATCCCTGTGGACACATTGTACATTGACAAGATGTTAGTTATCTTGCATGTGTCTGTTGTACCCTTCCGATTCCCCGGCATGGTCTCTACTGTAATGCAGTGCATTTCATAGCAACAACATGTGAACGTGTACAGCATGCAGTATGGGTAGGTGTGTTAGACGTGTGCATGGGATATCCCATAGCTATTACATGCCCAGTTTATCATCATGCATGAACATGAATCATACTTACCGGCTACGGGCTGCTGCCATGGTGGTATCCTGGAGGGACCTACATAGGAGTGTGAGAAAGCTGACGTCAGTGGCCACAGCTGTGGCATTCATAAAAGTTGAGTGCAGCATTACGTTACATCAACAGTAGAATTACACAATATTACAGCTTATACACAACTGTTTATTACTACTACACAGCAGCAGACTATGTATATGAAATCTCAGATTTGCATGATGTACCTGTACAGATGCAGATGCATACACAAGAGTGGGGTACCAATGTGCCCTGTGGCCTTACCTGCACGATCCTCAGTTGGTGTGTCATTGGCACCCACCTCCAAGATGTGCCTTGCCAGGTGTTGATGCTGCAGGCAGCCAGGTGCCACAAGACTGCTGAGGAGCTCCTCCACATGGGTGAGGAGTGGATGGGTGGGTTGCCCCATCTGTTATGAGGTGGTCCCCCCTTACAGCAGCTGCATGCCAATGTACATGGTGAGTCCAGCGTCATTACGGGGTTTTTTTTAAATATTGCTTTAACAGTATTTTTTTGTTTAAAAATAAAATAAAATTTCAAAAAACCAAATATCCAAAAAAACCACTTATTTTTATAAAAGGGGGCAAATAAAAGGGGGAAAAATTTTTGGGGGGGCCCCATTTCCATGATTTTTGGGTGAACTGGCCTTGAAAAACCCTTAGTTGATTCTTTGGAAGTGTTTTTGCTGCTTATTTTGGTTTGTTCCTCAAATTTGTGGTTTTCTAGCAAATCATTTAGGAATGAAGCCATTAAATGACAGACATTGAGTTTCAGATGTCATAACCTTCAGAAAAATGCATGCTAATGCAAGACTGTCTTTAAGTTTATACAAGAGCAATTTTTAGTAGTGTTTGTATGTTCCCCAATATATTTGGCCTTGTTCAGATTTCCTGCATTAAGAGGTTGAGAGGTAATGCGTGCAAATCACTTTGTAGATTAGAATATCCAAACATCTCAATTGTCCCCAATTCTGGCTCAAAATGTTGCTCTCCCTAATAATCCCTCCTCCAAAATGGCAATTTTGGAAGAAAATGTGGAGGGTTTACAATTATATATAACTGTAATGATCACTTATAGATTACCTTTATTTCAGAAATGCATGTGGATGCTCTTATTTTGTTAGCTGCTTCAAGTTAACTGTTAATATTAAAAGGTGTCCCTTTTTGACAGGTATTTTGCATCACATTTTGGTCCGTTTTTCATAAAATTGTGGTTTTCTGGCAAATTAGTGGCAAGTCATTAAAGATTGAAGTTAGAAAATAATGGCAGACATTTCAGTTTCAGATTTCATACCCTTCAG
Source organism: Protopterus annectens (assembly GCF_019279795.1). Lineage (NCBI taxonomy): Eukaryota > Metazoa > Chordata > Ceratodontiformes > Protopteridae > Protopterus > Protopterus annectens. The sequence continues at coordinate 1,089,181,914 of NC_056741.1, forward strand.
AAAATTTGTACTAATGCAAGTACCTGTTCTATTTAAGTTATAAGAGCAATATTTAAAAATTGGCCTTATTTTTGGGCTTGTGTCCCACTTCTAGTTCTATGTATGGCTTTGTCCAGATTTCTTGCTCTGAAGTTGAGAGGTATGAGTGTCAGATCCATCACTGTCAGCCAGAGACATTTCAAATTGTGACATACTTATTGCACCCCACTCCCCATTGTAGTGGCTCTGGATGTGTCCATGGAAGGCAAGGAGCAGTTATGCAGTGTAAGTGTGCAGAGTATTCCCCATCCAAAGTAGATCTAAATACGACCGTGGCTTTTCATCTGTCCTTGATTTTGCAAAATGTTCTGGTTTTCTATCAGATTTTGTACTGTTGATTTATGCTTCTTATTCAGGAACTGTATGCTGTCACAGTGCCCTGTTGCTCTGTTTAAGTAGCCATGGTTTAATGAACATCAGGTAAGCTTGTCGGAGATTGTAAGATGCAAGTAAGCTTTAGTAAGCTTGTCGGACATTGTAAGATGCAAGTAAGCTTTAGTAAGTATATTGTTAAAGAATTACCAGCATTGAAAGCCTTTTCGTTGTTGCCATGCAGAGAATATTTACATGACTAGATAATGTATAAGCCTTGGGTATTGAAATGCATATGACAGTATTTTATTTATTTTATTTGCAGTTGGTTTGCCAGGATAGTCCATTGGGCCAAATGAACCCATTTCAATGGAGTCCTGGGGAGAAAAGCTCCAAAACTAAGTAGGTTATTAATAGATATACAAATTATACAATTACACAGAAGTTAATCATACAAGAAATAACAATTTGCAAATAATACAACAAAAACTAGTGCGAGTACAATCTAGTGATGAAATTAATAGGTAATACAGACTAAAGGGAAATTTAGCACAAAAGCACTGAGAAATAACATATTTGGAAGCATTTCATGACAATATTGAGGAATAATAACATATTAGGAAGCAATGCACAAAAGTACTGAGAAGCAATAACGTATTAGGGAAGCAATACTTAGGAAGTGTGGCCTAGTATATTCTTTCCGATTATTGTAGGAATAATAATATGTATGAGTTAGGGTGGATAATTAGGAAAGTTGCAGGAGGAAACAGAGGAAGAAAGAAGATGGAGTTTGCAAGTTAGTTATGTGGTGTGGGAGCAAGAGCATTCCCACTGGGATACTAGATGTGAGTGAAGAGATCTTTTAAATATAAAATGGTTGGGGGTGGTGCGAATGGAAGGTGGTAGGGAGTTCCAAAGGCATGCAAGGCCATAAGACAGAAGATTCTTGCCTGGGGGACGAGTTGGTTTATATACTTCTAATAGATTTTGATTGTTGGACCTTAATACTCTAGCAGGAAGGTGCATTTTAAAGGCTGATGAAAGGGAGGGACAAAGGGAGGGGTTGAAAATGAGCTTATGTGCAAGATTTAGTTGAGTATATGTGAGATAACTGGGTAGCTCTAGCCATTTTAGTTTTTGGAGAGAGGAACAGTGGAGGGTGGAGGACTTGTGGTTGGTAGCGAACTTGGCAATTTTGTTGTAGCAAGAGGAAAGTTGTGTTTTAGAGAGGTCTGTAGATTAGTTAGGAGTGGAGCTCCATAGAGAAGGAGGGATAAGAAATGAGGTAGAGGGTGATTTTGGTAGCAGGTGTAAGGTAATGATTTTGTCTGTAAAGCATACCTAGTTTTGATGGGTTTTCTTGATATTTAACTGTAGGTGGGAGTTGAATTTGAGCTGGTTATCAATTTGGACCCCAAGTAATCTTGGTCTCGGACACCAGTTCCAGGGGTAGATTATTTTGTCTAGAGATGTGGAATGTGTTTATATTGAAAGAAGTTGCCTTAGAGGGGGTGAATAACATTAATTTGGCTTTAGAGGCATTGAGTGCTAGGTGATTCCTTTTCATCCATTGCTCAGTTGTTGTAAAAGCATCTTGAGTCAGTTTTAGGAGTGAGGGGATAGAGGTGGCAGTGCAGATAATAGCAGAATCATCGGCATATTGGATGATGTCTGAGAATGGGATAGAGTTGCGGAATCATTTATAAATATATTGAAGAGAAGGGGACTCAGTATAGAGCCCTGGGGTACCCCAGTAGGAGTATTTAGAAATGAGGAGGTGGCCTTTTTCCATTTGACTGCTTGAGATCTGTTAGATAAGTAGCTGGAGAACCAGTTCAAGGAGGAGGGAGATAGGTTAAGTTTAGAAAGTTTAGTTAGTAGCAGGCTGTGAGAGAGTGTCAAAGGCCTTAGAGAGGTAGAGTAGTAGGGTAGAAATAATTTGGCCAGAGTTGCGGGCTTTATTTACAGTTTCAAGGAAGGAGAGGAGGGTGGTCATAGTGCTATGATGTGGTCTGAATCCATGTGTGGGAGTTAGTAGGTGATTATCTAAGAGATGTGGAAGGAGTTGTAGTTGGATACACTTTTCTAGGAGTTTAGAGATGGGGGACAGAATAGCGATGGGGTGGAAATTAGTAACATTGTTGTTGTTGCCACCTTTATGTAGAGGTATGATAAAGGCCCTTTTCCAGACTTGGGGTACTATACATTCTTGGATAGAGCAGTTGATTAAAATGCTAATAGGGTAAGCGATTGCTTCAGCAGCTTTGCTAAGAAAGTAAGAAGGGATGTTATCAGGAGCATTGGTGCATGGCTTCAGTTTCATAAGGAGTTTCTTTATAGTAGAAGTGGGTATAGGTTTAAATGAGAAAAAAGGAGTGTGAAGAGGGAGAATTAGGGGCAGATGAAGCTGATGAAGTAGTAGGAGGAGTGGAGGGATGGGAGTTAGTAGATGGGAATGAGGAAGTAGTAGCAGAGTAGGGTAGAAAGATGGTTGGGGATGGTAAGGGAGTTTTGGAGAATGTAGTGGTGTTAGAGAAAGATTACGTTAATTTGGAAATTGATTCATTGAAAAGAGTTAAATTGGGTAGCCAAGTCTTGGTCAGGAGCGTTTGGGTCTGGGGTAGGGGTATCTGGTTTGCTGGGGTTAAGTAGAGTAGAGATACCTTTCCAAAATTTCTGAGGGTTTGATTTTATTATTGTTTCTGAAGTGTGGAAAAGTAGTTTTGTCGGTCGAAGATTATGAGCTTTTTTACCTTATTTCAAAGTATTTTATATTCATTGTAATAAAAGGACAGGATTACAGTATTTTCAGAAGCTCATTACATTTTATTGCAGACCAGTGTCTTATAGCAGTGTCTGTGTGTTAGTACACTTGTAGTTGGGTGGCTTTAATGGTATATGGTAAATAAGCATTGCTACCTTACTTAAAAGCCAAGCCATGCAACAACTAGCTCCACACTGAAGTCAAAACACAATAGCTCTGGTGGGTAAATGTACTTGCAGTAATCAAAAAAGGCAAATGTTTAAAATAACTACAGCTTATGTGCAAACACAATAGGTAGTGATGAAACAATGCTCTGCTAAAAATGCTTTAATGCTTCACATTGCTGAGCTGCAGATCAGTTATCACTGGCTACCAGGATTTCACCCACTTCAGCTCAAGCACGGTGCCGTTCAGTGCAACCTTCCCAGAACTAATTCAAGTCTGACCAGAATTATTTGGTGTGTGTATAAGAGGGAGGTAGCATACCCCTCAGCTGCCCAGATTTTTTGCCCATATTCCTCCTAAAAAGGATTGAAGTTGCTAAATGAGACATTTCAGTTTTAGATGTCATTAGAAAAATGCATACTAACACAAATCCTGTTACTCTTGCAATTTTCTAAGTTTCTGAGAGCCATATTTATAATCCATCCCTATTTATTTTAGGCTTTGTCCAGATTTCTTGCACTAAGGTTGAGGCCTTGAGGGGTGTGGTATGTTTGTGAGAGAGAAAGTGAAATGCCCAAGTTAGAGTTAACAGGTGGAATTTTCAAGTGCATTTTCAAGGAACTGTGAGTTTTAAGGGAAACTAAGTTCACTGCTGCTCATGCCAAGTCTATTTACAATGTGCAACTGTTTTGTTTAGCAAATGGTATCTCTGTTGTGGTATAAAGTTTTAAAGCTATGTTAGTAGCACCACAAGTAGAATACTTGCATCTTAATGTAAAGGCTTGAGGTTCTATTCCTACAGCATATACATTTGTATGCTGCAGTCCTCAGGATGTCCTGCTTTGGATGAGATGCCTAATAACTATGAACCTGTTTTTCAGCTTGTCATCCATTTTCTATTGCAATATACCAGCTTATCATTTTTTAAATTTAACATAGGCAATTTATTCTTTGACGGCAGCAGGCACTGAATTTGTAGATGAAACACTGAAATATACAGTTGTTTTCTAGCAACAACATCTTCATTAGTTTCAGATATCTTTAATGTGGAATTATTCAGATTACTTTTACTTCAGCAGAGACACTCAAACAAGTGCTGCTGTATAATACAAGGGATATAATTCAATTATATATTATACTTAATACAATCAGGTAAATCAAATAACTTTTGCATGGCCCTAACGGTGCAAGGAGCCCATTGCTTGAAAACAGTTCAAAGGTAAATAACCTGCCACTGGCCAGATGCATTTTCTTTGAATGTGGGTTTCAATGCTGTTTCATTGAATGTGAGTTTCAAAAGTAGAGAAGCTTTAATGCCAAGTCTGTTTTCATTGTAAGACTATTGCTTTGTTTAGGTTTAGTAAATGTCTCAGTGTTTGGGCTATAATGTTTGAAATAAAAGTTGTAAATTAAATCCAACTGCCTGTAATCATTGTAGAACTAAAGCATAAAACAGTATGCACACAGATTTGAACAGTGTCTACAGTAAATGGGGAGAAATAGCCAAGTAATGGGACACTGGAATGGCGGTGTGGGCGGGGCTTGGGGTGGGTGGACTTGGCGGGGCTGTGTTGGCAGGGGGCGGGGTGAGCTATGTGGGTGGGGCTCTGGGTTTGCACCCCCTGCAAAAAATCCTGCGGGCTCCCTTGTCTCTAAGATGTGTGTCTATATGTTATGTGTCAGTCAATGTGTATATGATGATATGACACACTATGTATTCTTTATATACAAACATTACATCCCCCATTACCATATTGTATGTGTCTGTAGATGGTCTGCATGTAACACGTGACCTGGTACACACCTCACCCTACAGATGGTGTCATGTGTGCAATGACAGCCACACAGTTCAGTAGCACTACATACCTGGGTAGGGGTCTAGACACAGTGTCACCAAGTAAGGATGTGTACGTATGTGGCTGGGTTGGCATAAGGGTGCAGATTATACCTGTACTAGCAGGCCACCGATCAATTTTGCACAGCCAATAACTGTTATACATACATGTGACATGTGTGCAACTGTACACCACATATGTCACGGCCATGGTGTCACCACAATGACATACCCTTGTGGAATATGACTGCAGACCATCCTCCTGCTGACACATGAATGCCTACAGCACAAATGGATGACAGTAAGGGGATAACAATTGGTGTTACCAACAGCTGAGATGCATCATAGCTGCATGGCTACACTACCTGACATGTATGCAGTACGTAATACCCCTGACTGCATTCTACACTAAAGTACATTGCGGCACTCTATCACAGTCACTGTGTGCATCAGAACCATGTTAGCCTGTCCCTGCATTGATGTTATGGATGATAGGGATGTGGCACAGGTATCATCATATGCATAATGTGTGCTGCAGGTGTGCAAGAGGCCAACAGTGGTCCAAACATGTGTCACCATGTGTGTGTGTGAGGGGTGTGGTTCATTGATTGGGGCGTGGTGATGTGGTGTGTGTCGGTATGGGGTCACCCTAGGTGTGGCTGCATAGTGTGGGGGTATGCATGCACACAATTCTGCCATGTGGCTGCCCTATACGGGTGATGTTTGACAGCTGCAGACCATACCTGGCAGGGTGCACAGTTCACTGCCTCTGGCCACGGACATGCTGACTGTGCCTGTCAGGAATTCCATGGGCACATGCAGGTACAGACCTTGAGGTGCTACTCTCCCCTGATGATGACATATGTCCGCTGGAACCATGTCCCGCCTGGGACTGGCCAGGGCCACGTGCACAAGGCCTGCTGTGGTGTAGTGTGGACAGCAACCCCAGTGGTGTGCTGGGGCTGGTACTGCCACTATGGGAGTGGCTGGGCATCCTGGCACATCCACATTGACCGCCAGCTGCTGGTGTCTCCAGCCTACATCCATGCAGCCATTGCACCACTCCCACCACATGTACTAGCACAGACATACCACGGTCGAGGAGGCCAACCATCTCACCCCACCTTCTATCCATGACCTTGGTATATTCATGGAAGGCACCAGCGAGTTCATGGAGGTTGCCACTTACAGCTGCAAAAGCAGACCTCTGCAGCCTCAGGACCTGTCTTGTGTACATTTCCATACATGCCTGTGCCTCCATTACAGCCTGAAACATGCTGCTGGTGGTACCAGTTGTGGTGCCTCTGCCAGGGGCATGATGACTTGCGGTCCTCCCACGAGCACCATGGTACATCTGCTGATGTGGTGACCTTCCGTACATCCAGCTATGCCGACTATGACCCAACACAGTTGCATGGACACAACACTTTCCTGGTCATTGCCACCAAGCACCAACTGTCCCTCTGCTATGGCCACATGTGATGGGGTTTGTAGGGGCACTGTAACTGTGTGCAGGCTTGGGGTGGCTAGGAGGGTGATGACACATGTTGGCACATTGTCAGCCTCTGACAACCCCACCTGGCCTCACCTGTATCATCACCACCATCATTATCATCATCATCATCATCATCATCATCATCATCATCACCGGTGTCTGCAGGGACACCTACCTCAGTTTGCATGCAGGAGGGACCCTGACCCACCTCGCCACCAATGGGGTACACAAATACACATGTTAAGACCTGTACAGCATTGCCTAACAGTACACACACTCACACACACTCACACTGACAGCCACCTTACTACCTCACTTTCCCTGGGTTTACAGACAGTCCCACAATCAGTTACATATGTTCCCCATCCTGCATGGCACTTACTAATATACACACATCACTACTGCCCATTAACATATCATTCCTCTCCATGCCTACACGTGTGGTTACAACACTTGACCTGTTACTCCATCACCTCCCTGACTTGGGTGGATAGGTTGTACATGGCCTCACTGCTGTCACCCTGTATTACCCTGTGTATGAGCAGTAATGGTGTACATGGCCCCTATATGGTTGGGGCTGCTACATTCACTACATATGTCACACACAAGAGCCTCATACTACAGTCTTGCTCAGTCCATGCCACATCTGCTGCATAAGCGACCCATCATGCGGACAACAGTACTACCTAGATACACTCACTGACGTGCTGTGATAATTCCCCATTGCATTTGTAGTGCTGCATATGTGGGTAGCTGGTTACCTATCTGCTGCTGGCAATATGATGTGTATACCCAGTATGTACTTCACCTCCCAATGCATGCTCCAGGCTACAGACCTTGTTATCCTATCAGCTGTCCTGTGTTCACATACCTGACAGGTTGTCCTTTTGTCCCATGTCTCACTCCATGTACTGCACAATCCCAAGGAGAAGTACTGCCATGTGGTCAATCCCACTATCACCTGTGCATATATGGGCACCCACAAACACACACACACACACACACACACACACACACACACACACACACACACACATGTACACATACACACATCAGACATGCATCATCCACACTTCACTAGATTGCACTTACAAACACAATCGAGACACACACACACACACACACACACACACACACACACACACACACACACACACACACACACTCCTACATGTGGATTTGCACATTTGTACACACAGTCCTCCCATTACCCTTCTGTCAACATGCATTACATATGTTGCTTAACAGCATGCAGTGCAACTATAGTATCTTCATGCTAGCAGCAGTATACATGTGTGTGAGGCATGGGTTGTGTTGGTAGGTGATGGCCCTTCCACCTGTTAACACTGCACCCATGTACAAAGTGTTACTGTGGACCTATTTTGCACCCTGCATTCTAGTGTGCACCATACCTCGCAGGTGTAGAAACCATTGATGCATCTGTAGTACTGTGTTGGTTATGTCAGCTCCAATGCTCACAGCCCCTATGTGTAATAGCAACTCATACCTGGGATGATATGTGAACAGCTATCAGTTGTGGATGCCTGATGTCTGCATTACAGATCACAACATCAGCAGTGTATGTATGACCAGTACATGACTATTGCACTGACAACCAGGGACCTTACTATGGCTGTGGGGGGGCCCCTACACATGTCCCAGATGTCTGCATGGTTGCAAGGTCTACTCATGTGCACATCCCTTGGAGTGCAAACACTGCTGTCACGAGTGCTGTGGGGTCAGGGTTACATCTGCAACATTTACTTAACCTGATTGCGTGCAGCTGCAGCCATGGTGGTGTTGAGTCACACATGTCCCTACTGTAGGCCATGTGTCCTGCCACACTTCACATCCCTGTGGACACATTGTACATTGACAGGATGTTAGTTATCTTGCATGTGTCTGTTGTACCCTTCCGATACCTCGGCATGGTCTCTACTGTAATGCAGTGCATTTCATAGCAACAACATGTGAACATGTACAGCATGCAGTATGGGTAGGTGTGTTAGACATGTGCATGGGATATCCCATAGCTATTACATGCCCAGTTTATCATCATGCATGAACACGAATCATACTTACCGGCTACGGGCTGCTGCCATGGTGGTATCCTGGAGGGACCTACATAGGAGTGTGAGAAAGCTGACGTCAGTGGCCACAGCTGTGGCATTCATAAAAGGTGAGTGCAGCATTATGTTACATCAACAGTAGAATTACACAATATTACAGCTTATACACAACCGTTTATTACTACTACACAGCAGCAGACTATGTATATGAAATCTCAGATTTGCATGATGTACCTTTACAGATGCAGATGCATACACAAGAGTGGGGTACCAATGTGCCCTGGGGCCTTACCTGCATGATCCTCAGTTGGTGTGTCATTGGCACCCACCTTCAAGATGTGCCTTGCCAGGTGTTGATGCTGCAGGCAGCCAGGTGCCACAAGGCTGCTGAGGAGCTCCTCCACATGGGTGAGGGGTGGATGGGTGGGTTGCCCCATCTGTTATGAGATGGTCCCCCCTTACAGCAGCTGCATGCCAATGTACATGGTGAAGCAGGTCAGTGCAATGATGCTGGACCTGCTCATAGCTGCGGTTATGCAGTCTGACATCATTGACCCTGTGGACTAACTCATTCCACAGGGTGGTCCTCTCCTGCTGGTCATGGGCTGTCCACCCAAACAGCAGTTCGTAGTGCTGTACCAGGTGGTTGATAATGATCTCTGTCTCAGACAACTATGTGACATGTTTCCTGGAAGACATAAAGATGGAAACAGGTCTGAGCCACCCATACAGCAGGGTCACCATAGTTCTTAATACACATATTTGTCTCCCCCCACCATATCAGCTACAACAAACCATTCACAGACTGCAATTGTTATGTCATCTGCTTACCTACCATTGGGACATATGTTGTATTGTACCAAGCTTTGTGCTATGTGTATGTGCCATGCTTTGTGCTATGTGTTTGTAGCCATGCTCCCTGTGGGGACACTTAACTTTGCTGTCCTGTTACAAACTATTTCACCTGCATGCCATTGTCAGTGCCACTATACATATATATATATATATATATATATATATATATATATATATATATATATATATGTGTGTGTGTGTGTGTGTGTGTGTGTGTATATATCTATGTACATATATGTGTAGCTATATGTTGTACGTTGTTGATATACCTATGTCTATATGAGTGTCTGTGTATCTGTACACATGCACGTCACATTCTGTATCACACAGATATGTGGAGTGCATACAGACATCTAGTCCGCATTCTGAAACTGTCTTTCATTCACAGCTGCACTGTTCTGCCTTGCTACAACATAGACAGGTGCCACATGTGAACACAGACTAACATTATGGTGGTAAATATGGTGTGAGATTGCTGGTACACCTATTACACACCTATGGCATTTGTACATGCTACATTACACATTAACATGGTTGTCCTGTAAGTGGTGCACTCTGACACCCATGTGTCTATCATGATGGCAGTACTTCCACCATCAGCTATTGTCCACACTAACATAACATACACAGATATTATGGCTGACATCTTTGTCATTCATTGCTGATCTGCACATTTGGTGGGTATGTCCCACTACTTTCAGGGACAGACAGTTGTTCAGCAGGGCATCATTACAGGGACAACTACATATGGCACATATCAAACATTCAACATCATATATCCTATTAATCTATATCACATACTACATTAAATTACATATAGTTATGTTTTACATACATTTTATTTTTTGGACGGGTGTGATGCCTTCACAATTTTGGCTTATAGGTTTTTGTTTCCCACTGTGTGTGAGATTCGTTTTATCTTTTCTTTTTTTCCCTCTCTCTCTCTCTCTGTCTCTCTCCCTCTCCAGTAGAGCAATTGAGTTGGTTTGAATGGATTGCAGCATGGCTTTTGTAGATGATGCACATGATCAGGTGATGGGCTCTGCACCAATTAGTGTGCAACAGTTGCTGACTGCATGCAGCCTGCTGTGTAGTGATTCAGTTAACCATTGTCATGGCAACCCAGTACTATAAATTGCTTACTCATGTGGGCATTGTCCCTTCACCTTTCCAGTATGGAGGACATCCTTCCTGTATGTGGGCAGCAATGTTACAGATGGCAGGTTGCAGTACCTATTACAGTGGGGCTTGCAGACACAGGGCAACTACACAATTGTAAGACGTTTCAGATCTACAGACAGAGTAAGTAGTGTTGTTATGTGCATTGTATATTGCCGGTCTTGCAGTGTTTGTGTGTACATAGTAGTTTAGGATAGAATGCAGTCTGTCTGCATAGCTCTCACCAGTGGGCCTATCCACATGATGGCCAGTGGATTGTCTGTTTGCTTTTGCCTGTGCACCCCATAGATCTTGTCCTAGATATATCCCCAGCAATCTGTCTGTTGCATGCTATCAGTACATGGCTACTTCCATTTGTGTTCCTCATGTGTTATTCCTGCATAAGGGTATGTTGCAATGAATTCTGTAACACCAGCAATTTGCAGGGCATGTAACAGCAATATTATGTGTATGGCCCTGTGTTCCTGCCTCTGTCGTCCACATATATGGCTGGCTTTGTCCTGCTGTGATACAGTTAGGGGTTGTTCGGTATTGGCCTATCATTATTTACTGCTAGCATTCCTGCTATCATCCCAGTCATATCATAGACTCCCACAACATTTGTTGGTCAGGGTCCATACATGTGACAGATACATAGACATTAGCACAGGTAATAAATGTCCCCCTAGGCCTTGACTACAGGGTGTAACTGGTGGCTGCTGAACTATATCAGTTATTGTTTATTGTTACCTATCTTGACGGCAAATCCTTTGTCCACAGTTGTACGAATTGACGGGCTTGGGCTGGACAGCATAGTATGTTATATATCCACACTGTCTGCATCTACTGTTTTGTGTGGGCCTTGCATTCCTCACTGATTAAATAAGTCCAGATCTATGTGCTGTAAGTAATGGCATACATTATTGTAAAGTACACCATTAAAGGTTGTCTGTGTATACATACCTGTGTGTCATCTCATGTCCTTTGAATAGTGAGTGGGTCTATGTGTAATGCAGTACTCCTGTTCAAGTATAAATGTCATTTAGTAGGCTATACAGCAAAACGATGTGGATATATTAATTTCACATGGAAAATAGAATGTATTGCAGTGGGACTCGAACCAGGAATGCGTGCATGGTAGGCAGATGCTCTGCCCACTACACTATTGCAATTCTGCTTAATTTGCATATTTCTACCTTAATGTCATACCCATGCTCACTTTCCCTTGCCCCCGAGCTCCACGTACACAGCATCCATCCATTCTCCAGTTGCTAGCCCTGCCATACCACACCTCCACACATTTTCCTCTCTGCAAGTCTCGGTACTCCTCCATTTTACTGTCTCGATGAAACCTTCTACAGGCTTTTCATCCATTTAGTCCACATATGTTTGAGCCTTCCCTTGATCCTTCTCTGATACTGGTGGAAACATGTGACCCACAGAGTCTGGTTCATCCCACCAGGGACGGACCTGTTGTTGTGTCACGAGTACACTTTGCTGGTCTACACCATTTCTCCCACTGGTAGCATCCTGCTATGGGTTTGAGAAGCAGTGGTTTGCTTACACACCACACCAGCCTCATCTCCCACTTCTGCAGATGAAGCACACCCCCACGACGTGCCCCATTTTCCATTCCTCTCTTCAGTATTATACAATACTACTGTTCTTACAGTATGTGTGGACAGGCACTGTTCATTGATACTCATAGACTGCTTGGAATACTGTGATTGAGCAATGTGCACATTTGCTGGTATTAATCTACATACTTACATACATTTCCTATACTGTTGATTAACTGTGCCAGATGATATGTTTGTGATAACAGCAGCTGATTGTATATCTGCCATGCCTTTGTGGTAACTCACTTGGACTATTGTGTGCAGGGTGGGGGGGTTGGGAACCTGCTAGTGCTGATTATGTTGTTACTGGCCACAATGAGGGATGTGGGCTACAGCATGTCTAAAGCACAGTGGGGGAAGTGTAGGCGGGTATGTGCTGGTGTGCTCGAGGCTCAGACTTGCTGACCTCTGGTTACGGTGTCTTACACTGGGTTGGCCTCCACATTGCTTAACCAGTGTGGGCAATGCTTACCACTGCCCAAACAGATGTACTGCCACTTGCTGCTGCATACCCCCGCACTACTTCATGAACATGTCAGTATTACACATGCTTAGGTCAAGTGTACATGTCAGGTATGACTGTTCACCAAGGTCAGTGTAAGGTGAAGTGGGATTCCAGTTTAGCAGTTCTAGATAGGTTACACTCAAGTATTCGGGTTAGGTTTAGTTATGCCATACCTGTGTTGTAGAGGGTCTACCTGACAACACAGACACGCTAAAACACTGACAACAAAATCACCAACACCACAAAACCAAAAGTTAGGAAACATGAAACATCACATCCCCAACAAACCACAATCCCGACACTCAACAAACAAATCAAATCCCCTGTCCAAAAAGCACACACACAACACAAGCACACCGAAAACCTTACAAACCTACACTGAACCTTACATACGCAACTACCTATGCACTAACCTTAACCCAAAACCTAACCCTAAGGTCCGTCACTATCGCACACTCACCTAACCCGTGCCCTAACCCTAACTCACTTAACCCGCCCCTATCCCTAAGGTCTGTCACTATCGCACACTCACCTGACCCGTGCCCTAACCCTAACTCACTTAACCCACCCCTAACCCTACAGACCGTCGCTATCGCATACTTAACTTACCCACACCCTAACCCTGACGTCCGTCACTACTGCATACTTACCCACTAGCACTCGTTTGATATGTCGGTGTTCTCAGCATCAGGATTCTCAACTGTCAGTCATCTTCGTTGTCGATCTTCCGGTGTCAGTCTTCTCGTCGTCGGCGTTTCAAGCTTTCAGCGTTATCAGGTAGACCTGTTGTAGAGTAGATGTGAATAGTAAAGGTGTAGGCGGGTAGTTGGAGGGGGGGACATTTTTAACTGTATAGTAGGCCATTTGACTGATTGGTGGGGAAGCAGTAGTGCAGGTTTGCAGGGTGTTGGGGTATGTATACAAGGCAGGACAGAAGGTGTCGGTGTCGGTAGTTGGTGTAGGGGTGTGTAGTGTTATTTGGGAGATTGGACTTCACCAGGTGGTGAGCAGGTGGTGATCCAAGTGTGCTTGAGTTTTCCCTTCATGTGTTATTTACATGTGTCATCTGGGACAGCTGCAGTAATACACCTGGGTTGAGGGTTCCAGATTCTGCCAATATAGTTGTGTGGAAGATGTCACCTACTTGTGACTGTGAACATTACTAGGAATGAAACAGGGGTCGATAGGTAAGTGGTGTTATTGGGCCAAACAGAGGGGCTGATAGTAGGGGACATGTCCAGGGATGTGCAGGACAACTGACGGGAAGGTCCACAGCTGGCCATTTCTTCTACAGCGACAGCTGTGTATATACCCTGCATTTGGGGGTAGGTCTGGACACTCACACCCCTGGATGGGGTGAGGACAGGAATAATACCTTGTGACGCCAATGAATTTGGCTTACATGCCTACAGTGGGGTGTTGCGACCATGTGGTCTTTGGTGTCATTTAGTGGGTTTGCAGCAACACATCTCGTTATACCATACTTTGCCTTGTACCGGGTGTGGCTGCTCCTTAGGCATCAGCTCTGCCCAATGCATAATATTGCTTACATCCCTGGGGCAGTCCACATAGAACTGCTCCAGCCAATACCTGCATGCCTAGGCCCATAATTGCATACCCATAGTTCCCCTCCTGCACCTCCTCTTCGTTACTCTTCCTTACTCCGGTTGCAGGTCGAGTTTGAACACACGAGTACACACTGCCCACTCCCCACTTCTTGGGACCCGTCACATACGTTGTCTCGCCCTATGGGTCATCAGGCTTCCCAAAACTTGTAGTCTGGGTACATGCCTGCCCTGCCGTAGGTTATCTGTGTAATGGCTGGAAGGCCGAATAGCCATAAAATTTTTGGCTTGTCGCACAAGGGACATTCTTGTCTTTGTTTCAAGATTAGACTTGGTGGGTCTCTCCCACTAGTAGTATCCTGCTTGTAGTCTGGGAAGCAGTGGTTTGTTTACTTTTATTGTGTGTTTGTATGTTTCACCTGTCTAGCTGGGGGGGGGGTTGATGCTACATGTTACACGTTTGTTGATTGGGCCCCTCACCCCCATTGGCACGACCTGTGAAAATATGTAATCCTTAACAGCAGTATCATATCCTAACTATATATCTGTGAATATTTACACGTGCACACACACACACACACACACACACATATATATATATATATATATATATATATATATATATATATATATATATATATATATATATACTTGTGTCTTGTGTCTTTCCTGGTTAGGGTCGCCACATGAACTCCGTCCACTAATGATTGGTAGTGGATTTTCGTGCGGGTTACCAGCCCTGACGCACAACCTTCAACGAAGGCACGCCCCATTCACGTATGCCTCCACACAGAAGGGACAACGTCTTACTATGAGGCGACAACGCTACCGCAGCACCACCACCGCCGCAGTATATATATATATATATATATATATATATATATGTATATATATATATATATATATATATATATATATATATATGTATATGTGTGTATATATATATATATATATATATATATATATATATATATATATATATATATATATATATATATATATATATATATATATATATATATATATATATATATATATATATATATATATATATATATATATATATATATATATATATATATATATATATATATATATATAGATATATATATATATATATATATATATATATATATATATATATATATATATATGTATATGTATGCATATATAGATATATATATATATATATATATATATATATATATATATATATATATAAACAACATGTGGATGTATGGGTGGTTGCATATGTATATATCCATATGTGGGTATTTATATATGTCTGTCTATGTATGTATACATTTGTACTACAGAGAGGGAGAGGTGCATCTCCTTGTAGTTATGGGTATATACACACACACACACACACACACACACACACACACACACACACATACCTCTACATATTTAGCTACATATCCTGTCATGTTGCCTGTAATTGCTGGGTACTGTTTCATGTGCATACCGGCCAATCTTGTGTGCCATGTATGCTTTGCGATACCTACAACCAAATCCGTTAGAGTACACAGAGTCACACATGAAATCTATTGCTAGTACCAGGTAATCATTCGTCCCATGTGGGACAACCCGAACATTGAGTATACAACTTTCTTCAACACCCAGAGTTACATAGGTACCCATGGCTATGTGCATGGACTATGGCGTGTGCCAGACCTAGGATACTTGGGTCAATACAACATAAGGGATGGGTGCCAAGTGGGGGAGTGTGGAGGGGGGAGCAATGTGTAGTGGTGTGGTAGCTACGGGCCGGTAACCAGGGTTGAGATGGATCCTGCATGTGTGCAGTGCATGTGGGGAAGCAGAACTGTGGGTAATGCATGTATGGCTCATGGATGACCTTTGCTGGATGGGCCTGTACTGCTCAGGCTGCCTAGTGGGTGGGGGGAGAGGGGGATGTGATGTCAACATGTGGAATGTGACCGAGGACTAATTTAAATCCCTATTTCAATGACACATGTACATTACATTGAGCTTGGTAGTGTTTTGCAGGGCAGTAGTGTTTGTCTGAGCAGGGGGTATGCCAATTCGTATGTGAAGTATATTGTTTGAGGCCTGTCAAGGCCTTTCACGGTGCATGTGGAAATGTATATGCCTGTTAATCTACCATTGCTATCTACAGATGTCTGGCCATATATACCTCTGTGGGTGTATATATTTGCTTACATATTTCTAACTATGTCCATATATGCCTATGAGGACATTTTTCTGCGTACATGTGTAACTTGCTGTGTATATGTGGACATATGATTGTTGACATATATATGTGTAGTTGTCAGCATTTGCATGTATATCTGTTCATATATTTGTATATATGTATATATATGTAGATAGTTTATATATATATATATATATATATATATATATATATATATGTGACTACATCCATAGATATGTTGTATCCATTTAGATAGTAATATATTTGCACACACACATCCATCTAGCTGTAGGTCTACATTTTCGGTGCTGTTGCATGACTGGACTGGATGATATGTTTCTGACAACGTCAACTTTATTTGTATCTGTCATAGCTTAGTGGTAATTCCCTTTGTCTGTGGTGTGCAGGGTCCTTCGTTCGAGCCTTGCAGGAGCTGGTTATTTTGTTGCTGGGCAGAACACCGGCCATTGGATACAGACTGATTAAGGCACTTTAAAGCAGTTGTAAGCGGGTTTGCATGGGTTTGCGTGGAGCTAAGCGCTGCCAACTGACGGTTACAGTTTCTTACACTTAGCTTCTAAATTGCTTAATATGTGTAGGCATAGCTTACCCTTGTGCAAACAGGCTGTTACCTGCTTACTGTTGCTTAAAAGTGCCTACTCCCACTTATCCATGCGCTAATTTCTTTAAAAGAAAAGAAAAAGGGGTAATAGGAAAGTGGTGAAAAAGGAGCACAAAGAGGGAAAGACAGTAGGCAAGATAGCTAGGGATGTGCAGGAAGGGTGTAGGGAAGGTGTAGGGAAGGCCCATAGCTGCCCATTTCTTCTACAGCAACAGCTGTGCATATGCAATGACTTTGGAGGTACATTTGAACACTCCAACCCCTGGGAGAGGGGTGAGGACAACAATAATATGTTGTGATGCCAATTAGACCAGAGTACATGTGTCCAGTGGACATGTGTGCAAAATGGACAGCTATGTATAGGGCGTGATTTTTTTTTTTTAAGGTGAGAGTAGGATGATGGGGAAGGAGAATAGGTATGCTCAGGGAGGATAAGTTGGGTAGGATGACAGACAAGACAGCATACAGGGGTGGTATATGACATGTGGGGGGGAACACCTTGGATGGGGAGGGGTGTTTGGAAGTCGCAAGCCCATGAGCCCCCAAATGGAAACAGTGGGACTGAGGTCCCCACCATGGGCAGTCACTACTACACCTTCATGGCCCCAAAGGTGGTTGTGCTGGGGGCTGTGTAGGAGGGCCAAGCTCACCCTCTAATTGCACCACTTGGCCCTCATGCTGGCATAGCCAGTCTCGAAACTCCATATCGAGCTCCCTACACACCACGGCCCAGACCTGACAATGTGTGACATGTTCCTCTCCGCTCCCACTCCCGGGGGGGGCGAGCCCCATCCCTTGCAGCAGTTCCACCCAAAGGTGGCACAGGGCCAACGGAGGAGGAGGTCCCAGGCTGGGCCCCAGATGTGTTGGTGCCCAGTGCCATGGCCAGCTGAGGTGGGACAGGTGGGTATACTGGGACCAGCCTTCCCATACGAGCTATGTCGTAGCAGGTTTGTGACAGATATAGGTTAGTAATAGTCAACAGCATTCGGGATTAGTTATAACAGCATGCATAGGTATTCCCATTAACCCAAAACACCCGATTTAAAACAGCTGTAGAGCAAGCAGAACACATGCATATATGGAGCAACAGTGGCCATTACAACAGCATGCAGGTTTCATTGATGGCAACAGACCACCAATATGGGTGTATTTTAACATGGCACATGCATAGAAACAAATGTGAATATTTATAAACCATTAGGACATATGTCCCAACATAAGTTTGGAGTGTACACATACCGATTGAGGTGTGTCATTGGGTTATTTTTGCACATATGGTAGGGGTGAGAGAGAGAGTTCAATTAACAACTAATATATCCTTGTAGTTTTCACAACATTCTTAGTCACTGCAGTGATCTGTCCCTTACATGTATTATTACACTACCCAATGGCCTTATATTGTACACTGGTATGTTTATAGATTATTATATATGTGACCTGTGTCTTACATGCAGGTGTGACAAGATGCAGGTGTTAATGTAACGTATGTTGAGAACTGCTCTCATACACTTTGGGTGAGGTGCTAGAATGACAGGTTTGTTTTCATATACATTCTCTGAGTATGTACACGTCTGACTATCAGTTATATGTCATTAACGGCTGCCTACATTTCTTGGATCATCACACTGATTTTTCAGGGGAACAGGGTACCAGGCTGGTAATGTGCGCCATTTATCTGGACATGCTGAACAGATTGGAACAGTTGTGGGGCATGAATATGCATACAACTTTCTATTTGAACATTCTAGCAAATTCTGCACAGTTGAGTGTAATTATGCATACAGCTTTCTATCTGAACATTGTAACAAAATCTGTACAGTTGTGGGGTATGATTATGCATACAACTTACCAGCACTCCCGGGATTCAAACTCCTGCTGTGTGTGACAAAAACATTAGAATTAACATCACAGTACACTGTGCTATTAGGGAATTGATGTGAAGCTTTCTACTGTTTTCTGTGTAAGTCTCCCTCACTTGTACAATATGACTGACCTCTAGGCACTTCCAACATTGTTATACAGAACTTCATACACATTTTATCTGCATACCACAGTGTGGGTAACACTGCTTAATACAACAGTACTATTTATAGTATGCAACAGTTCAACAACATATGGAAGAAGAGTAAACAGAAGCACTCCAGGGGTTATACCTTTATTCACAGAATATTACACATTTATTTCTACTGGTATGGCACTTTCTAAGGCTCTTATATTTATTTATTATGACAATACGTGCTGAATAATTACAAACCTGCCTCACGATGCAGCCTTTGCAACCTAGCATCATGGGCTTGCTGGTTCGCAGCCCACTCATCTGCAGCTGTTAGAGAAATACAGTGATATTTAGCCATACCTATCCATAGTATACACAAGCTAGGCAATTATTAACTACTTAGTAGAATGAGTACTTACTCAGTACTGGGGCATTAGGCATCTGCTGAGACTCCTGGATCCACTGTTCCAGTACATCCCCCCTCTGCCGCTTCAGATCAGCATGGTGGTGCCTGACCTGCTCATCAGTCCGGGGGATACCTGTAGCACTGGTGAGGTCATGGGTAAGACTGTCCCAGGCCTCCGTTTTATACTGCAAGCCATAGTACTGGCCCCGCAATAGTCTCTGCTCATGGTGTTTTACCAGGAGCCATAACTTGATTTTTGACTCCTGGATGACCCAGTACTGTGCTCTGAATCAAGTGCCTTCACCCACACCAGCCATTCTGGCTGCAGTAGGAAGCTACAACCAGTTATGGTAAGTATTCCCGCCTGTGGGTTTTAAATATGGCCAACTTCCCGCACTTTCCGTGATTGGCCGGTTTTGAAAAGTCTAAGCTATGGGCACACCTGCTTACCTAAGGTTGGCAGTGCTTAAGGATGTATACCAATAGGCAGATTGAATCGGCTGCCGTACACATTACTTGCAGTTAAGCTAAGCTGTGCAGCAGTTAGCATTGCTTAACAGTTACTTAGCATTATATTTGCTTTTTGGCAGTGATTTATTATTCATTACAGGTTATATATGTGTCTAGTAGCCATGATTCATGTGTACATACACTGTATGGGGTCCTGGGGACTTCTACAATTTATTGCAATAACACCTCACATCTGTGCTTACTGCAGTACTCCAGTTCACATATTTATGTGATGTAGCTGGGTATACAACATAAGGCTGCATAGAAAGTCCTTTCACATGTTCAGCTTGTTTTCCTATGGAGAGGTTTGTTTCCTAAAACCTCACTCTTATGTACTGTTGTGTTGGCTTAGTGGTTAAGTACTGTGACTGTAGTGTAGAAGATCCTGAGTTTGAGCCTTGCAGAAGCTGTTTATTTTGTTGCTGAGCAGAACATGGGCCCTTGGGTACACAGTGATTAAGGCACTTTAAAGCAGTTCTAAGTGGGTGTGCGTGGGTTTGCGCGGAGCTAAGCAATGCTAATCTCCAGTTACAGTTTCTTATACTCAGTTAGCTTCTACTTTGCTTAATCTGTGTAGGCAATGCTTACCCCCCCACACACAAACGCACTTAAACACGCTTACTAGTGCTTATATAAAATTACTACTGCTTATTTGTGCTTAAACCTGCTTACTACTGCCTTATTCATTATGACACTGACACTTCACATGTGCATTTAATGCAGTACTCCAGTTCACATTTAAATGTTATTTAGTAGGTTATACAGCAAAAAAATGTTCATATACAGATTTCACATGGAAAATGGAATGTGCTGCAGTGGGACTTGAACCGGGAATACCTGCTCGTTAGGCGGATGCTCTGCCCACTACACTATTGCTGGGCTGCTTCATTTGGATATATCTTCTTTGTTATCCTCTTTAGCCTTTTAAGCTGCTTTAATTGTAGCTAAGCGATGGGCACACCCATGCACCTACAGTTAGCTTTAATTGGTGTTTTAAAAAAAACAAAAGGGTTTCTTTATTTACTTTTTCAGTACTGTTGTTGTTGTACACATGGGGAACTGTTGGTGGGGATATGCGGACACCTATTAGCGATCTCACTCATCTCTTAACATTTTCTGCTTTTCTACATTGCAAGGGCGTGTTTATTCTGAGAGCTCCTGCACTCGTACACGCTCCGTGTAAACCTGGGAGCTCAGGCAGTGCACTTTCATTAATATGCATGCACGCTGCCGCCCTATTCCTAAATGGGTACTTCCGTGTAGGACTAAGCTAGTCCTGCATGGAAGATTAGTGAATCTGGGGGTATGTCTAGAAGAAAACAAGATCACTTCAAAACATAGCATAGCAGTTGAAGGAGTTACATCACGTGCATCCATTATCACTCGTGCCACTGCACTTCAAGAGTGTGAGTAAGGGGAAAAGCCCATGCAAGTGATACATGTCACATTGGTGTATGTTCTTAGCATTATGAAACCAAACACTCCCACAAAATGCTTATAAGATCACTCTTATCTTCAGTCATTTCCACTAAGTACAACTCAGTAAAACTTACCCATCAGATCCCCTTCAAAAATATTAATAAAACAGAGACATCATGAAGTGATGCAACCAGGAGAAACAAATATAGAAGAAAGAGGAAAAGGAATTATCAAACTAATCCATATATAAATGCTTAACAAAGTCTCATCTGTGATATTATAGCTACTGCATTAATTAGGCATTAATACCATATTGTGTCTCTGTATTAAACACTCTAAACTTTGTTATTTATTTATTTATTAAATGAAGTTACTTCTTGCTCAAGCTTTCCTGTAAGAGTAAATACATTAGGTAATTTACTTCCTCCTTTTTTTGTCATTATTTTGACAGTTAGTTGTTCTTGAAGAGATAAGGGAAACAATTCTCCTCTAATTATTACATGTAATAAACATTTAAAATAATAACATCTAAAGATATAACAAATACAGCTTAAGGTTTTCTTCTATTCCTTATTAAGAGTTTTTTGACAGAGAAATGTTTTAGTTTCTTGTGTGAGCTGCTATTTCTATGGTCTTTTCATAGGTTCATAGGTTCATAGGTTGGTACTAGGCTATCAGCCCTAGGGCCTATACAAGCCTAGCCATAACAATTCCCTGGCTATTTCTTCCCACATTATTTACTTTCCTGGACCCCGTCTAGCAGGGCGACTGACGTGATCCCTGGGGTGAATTTCCTTTCTCCCATCCAATCGTCAGGGTTCCTCTTGAAGAGGTCCAAAGAGGCACTCTGCTTGACATGTATGGGCAATCTATTCCAGAGTCTGGGGAGTCTCTGGGTCAGGAACCTATCCCTCCAGCATGCTTTGTTTATTGTGATGACAAGGTTTAGATCCCTGCAGCGTGTAGCTCTGAGGGATTGGGATTTCTTTAAGTGTAGCATGTCCAACAGCTCTGGGTTTAACATGGCCTTGAATGTTAAGCAGAGATCGCCTCTGAGTAGACAATATGCGACAGAGTATAGCTGGAGTTTTTTAAGGCGGTCAGCGTAGGGCATCTGCTTTAGGCCTGTGATTCTTTTAGTGAGGTATTTCTGAGGCCTTTCCAGTTGTTGCAGATGTCTTGAGAGGTACATACCAAATGGGGCATTGTATTCTATAATGGGTCTAATGAAGGATGAGTACAGTGGGACAATGACCTCCTTTTTTCTGGATGAAAAGCCCTTCGTGATGAGGTGTGCCACACAGAAGGATTTCCTGACTGTTGTGGCGATGTGGTTATCGAAGGTGAGACCACTGTCCACCTGTGTCCCTAAGTCTCTTATCACACTTTCTGTGTTTAGTGTACTGCCACCTATATGGTAATTCATGGATACATGTTTTTCCCAAAGGGATAACAATACATTTCTTGGCATTGAGCTTGAGCCCATGGCTCTGGCACCAAGCATCTGTTTCTGTAAGGCCCTTTTGTAGAGTATCCACATAATTTGGGGATTCAATAATGGCTCCCAGTTTGCAGTCATCTGCAAACTTTGTTAGCCAGAGTCCCTTAGTGTTGATCTGTACTTCAGAGAAGTAGATGCCAAACAAGAGCGGCCCCAGGACTGAACCCTGAGGTACTCCACTTGTCACTTGTCTGGAACTGGATTTGGAGTTGGCTACTTTTACAGTGTGGGTTCTATCAGTAAGCCATTTAGCAACCCATTGGGTGACAGGGATTAATGCCCAACTTAGTAAGTTTATCTATGATTCCAGAGTGGGGGATGGTGTCAAAGGCCTTGGCAAGGTCTAGATAGGCTGTGTGGACCACCTTACCCTTGTCCATGGCTCTGTTTTCTGATTGCCTCTTTATTTTAGTTGTAAAGAAGTCCATTTCTTCTTCTGGATGAGCAAGTAAATTAAGGGAAGAAACAAAATGTTTTACTTCCTGGACTGTATTAGTAGTCCTTTCACCTATAGAATGGAATATTTTGAGCCTTATTGGAAATAACAGATGAGACATTATATTATTTTGTTTAAGGAGTTTAATAGTTAGCCAGAATTTGTTTCTTTTTGCTATTGTTTCAGCTGCATAGTCATTGTCAAATTTTATAATATTCTGACCCACTTTTAGTGGTGCTTTGGACAATGCAGACTTTAGCATGAGTTCTTTATCCAAAAAAGAAAGAAATGTCACCACTATAGATCTTGGAGTGGCATTGGGATTAGTAGGAATGGATTTCCTGGTTGATCTATGCACTCTCTCAATTCGAAAGGAAAAAAGTCCTGTAAATTTAAATTTTTGAGGAATCCATAATGTAAGAAACTAGGCCATGTTCTCTCCTCTGATTTTTCAGGAACTCTAAAAATTCTTACATTGCACCTCCTTTCTCTGTTTTCTAGATCTCCTATTTTATTTAGAAGCCATTTTTTGTTTTAAAATAAACTCTTACTGGATTTATTCTTTAACTCTGTTATCCAAATCATTTAATGCGGTTTCCATTTTCTTTATAGGTGCATTTGACTATCAGTCATATAGTTTAACATCTCAGTTTGTTTGTAACTATTTTCCTGTAGTATGCTGCTTCTTGACTGGAAATTGTCAATTTGAAAAGTTAGCTCTTGAAGAGAGGCTAAAACATGCTGAAGTTGTGAGTTCTTTTTTTTTCTCTCTGAAAAATCTAGACCTGTGGAGAACCTATGAACCTATGAACCTAAGAATATTTTTGTTTAGAAATGTAGTTGTGAGAAGAGTTTCACTTAAATATTACTTCTTCCAGATTTAAAACCACCAAACTTCACTATCTTGCTTGAGAAGTAAATCAAACTATTTTTTCCTGTTCTCTGAGTTTTAAATTAGTAACTGCAGAGCACACAAAGAAGCTGCTACACTACTGCCATCTTGGCCTTGTCTCCTGCTTAATAATTTTTAGTCTCGCCATAACTCAAAACATTATCAGAAAATAATTTCAGTTGAAATGGCAAATAAATAAATAAATAAATAAATAAAATTCTGTCTAGCTTCTAAAGCTTCAGGATACCTTCCACACATAAAAAATGGCAAGCAGCTTGAGCCGATCTGACTAAAAGACAAGTGTGAGTGTGAAGCCCTTTAGAGCTTTACTGCTGCTAAAAAGTATGCTCCTCTGAAGCTTTTGAGGATCGATGGGCACTTTGTGCTTTCCTTTGCTGGGCAGATACAGGTTTGTTTTGTGGAGAAAAACTTCCATTTTCTTACTTTCATAGATATTTTATTATTTTCCTCTTCAGGAATGTTATTTTAAATCTAGGAATGTTCTGTTTTAATGGACTGTAACATACTTTTAAACTCAACATGTGTTTTTTCCTGTCAGTTTTAAAGTAGTGTAAAGTACCTGACAGCATTTTTTTTCCCTGTGGAGAATCTGTCTTTATTTTTCTTTCATGGAGCTGGCATAGTGTCTTTAAGTCATTTTCACTTTATTTTTTCTGATAAAAAGTAACTTTTGTGGACTGGTTGTGTTTACCAGCAATTGCTGCTTGTTTTCCTAGGGAAAGAGGCACAATTTTCAGCTTGATCATGGAACAGACTACTGGTCCCATGATCACTTCTTCTTCCAGCCACAAAAAGAAAAAAATAAACAATCAGCCTTCGCCACCTCAGCAGGCTAGCAATTTGCCTCAGCCACAGGTGGGTGACTCTGCCATGAGCATTGGTTGTATCTTAGACCACTCCTCTTTTACCCCAGATCCCTCCCGTGTAGCAACTACAGCCACTATGGAATGGGGGATTAGCCACATCATCTGTGGCTGTTTGAGTCCTTTCAGTGGGCAAGGAAGAGCCGCTCTTGTCAATCCTGGGAAAGAGAACAGGGAAGGTTTCCCTTTTTAGTCAGAATGCTGTACCCATCTCCGGGGAAACATCTACTGCGACTAGTAACAGAGTTGGCCTCATTTTTCTTGTCAAAAAGAAACAGAAAATCAAGCATGCATCTACCCCTTTTCAAATTACTTTGGATAGGAATAGCTTATGGGACTGGCTCGGGATTTAATTCAGGCTATCGATCTTTGTTGTAAAGTAGTTTCTGGTAAAAGAAAGAGAGATTCCTCTTTTCCTGAAGAGATTCAAGATTCTGAATCTGAACGGGAAGAGGAAGGGACATGATACAAGGTTTTTTTCCTCAGATTTTTTATTCAGATTCAGAAAGCTCAGTTTCTGATTCTCCTGTGGTTTCTCTTTCTCTTTCTTAGAGATTATTGCTAGAATGTGCCAATGTTTTCAGTAGGAGAACACTGTGGCTTCTCAATCCCCTCAGAAAATACTATGAGTTGTTACAAAGGATTTTCTAGAACTACACCATTCCTCCTCTTCTGTCTGCTTCACACTATGAGTGTGTTACTCCCTGGAATTTTCCTGATAGTCAGCCAGCTGCTCCTAAAAATGCAGATAGGCCATATAAAGTCCTTTAGTCTTTTAAATTTTTGTGTAGTATTCCCAAACATGACCCAGCAGCTATAGCTTCAGTTAATCCCATTGCTGTCAAGTACTTAGTTAATTAAAATCCTACTCTTTCTGACTGAGATGGAAAAATTATTGATTGGTATGAGAAAAAAGTGTAGACTTCTGCAACTTTGATTTTTTTTAGAATTTTGAATTCTCAGGTTCTTATGTTTGTTCTGACAAATTATGAAAGTATGAGAAATGCTTTATCTGCAGTTTCTTCTTGTAAGGAAAAATCTGCTTTAAATAACCTACGTTTCTTCTATTGCACAGATCACTACTCATTGTTTGCAGTTTGTGTATGACACTGTTGATACGTCTTCCACAGCTATGGCCACTTGAGGAGGTTTGCATGGCTGCATTCTCAGAACCTCCCAGATTAAGGTAAAAATGAGATTTTAAATTGTCCCTTGGAAAGGGATTTAGTGTTTGGCCCCTCTGCTACAGACATGATCAAAAGATGTGATGAAAGGGGCAAGCTGATCCAGGGAATTGTTAAGATTTTTCAGCCCTCCTTTTCCAAATTGTTCAAAGGATTCTTTATCTCCTCATCCAATTTTGGCAAAAAACAAAATAAATAGTCTCAAAAAATTCAGGTAAACAGACTTTTAAAAAGAAATAACAAGAGTGGCTCCACAAAGAACTCTTGAACCTCCCAAACCAAGGACAGTCCAACAAGTCTGAATGACTCTTCAAGAGACCTTGTGACCTCCTCCCACCCTGGCTCCTTTTTTTCTTCCAGGAAGTCTGAATCTCCATTTTTTTCTTTGGCCGCAGACTATTTCAGACAAATTCCTCCTTTCCAGGGGGTAATTCTTCATCCTTCAGATCAGACTCTTTTGTTTCCTCCTGTCCTTCATCACATGTTGTCCCAAAGAGTGATAGACCCAGTTCCTCCTTTTCAGGTGGGGAAGGATTTTTATTCAAGGATGTTCCTAGTGCCAAAGAAAGAAACTGCTTGGAGACCAGTTCTGGATCTTTCTTTCCTTCACCTGGAATGTAATGGTATGTATGTATGTATGCATGTGTTTAGTTATTTGAAAATGCAGTCATGGAGGCCAGGGCGGGAAGTTCTGTATTTATCAATCTCCTTTATATCTTTCTATGTTCAGACCTTTCACCATTATAGCTATAAAAAGCGTGTCCTTGTGTTAGCAACACTTCATCTTGTAAAACAGCAGGACCTGTACACATTTTTCAGGAAGAACTTCTAATAAAACAGTACCTCTTTAAAGTGACAACTTTATGCACCCATTATTAGGTTTGTCTGGAAATATATTTTTGTGGTTATAGATCTGTTCTAAAACTTCTGAAGCAGGCCATTCACAGTGAAAGATCTAAAGATTAAGAAACGTTGTGGGGGAGATAGATGATCTGAAAAAAAACATACATGCCATTCCCCCAATCTCCTGTAGCTGTTATTAAAATACTTAACGTGATTATCATTGTTGACAATAACAGCACACAAATAATGTAGGTGTAAAGCACCTGGTCTCTTTTGCTGTCAGTCACTGATCAGCCCATCTTGTGTTAATCCTGAACATCAAGTTTAGTCAGTCAGCTCCTATGTAATCTCTGCTGATCATACTGAATCCTGAATAATGGATCAGGTCAGTCTGTTCTGCAAGATACTAACATTCTAAACTTAACGATAAATCACAAATGCTATGACACCCATAGAAAATGTAAATGGGCAAAGGTTAGGAATCAGTGGTCTCAGAGATGACCCAACCTTATGTAGCGATGTGAAGTTTCTGTGGTCTACATTTTCCAGTTGGTGTTTAGTCCCTGACTTGCCCCTAGGAAATAAAATATTGTTTTATACACTGTAGTACAGAGAGGAAAAGGACTATATAGTAAATTATAGTTATCATTTGCTTTTAATAAGTTCTTTCCATGATACCACTAACTGATATATGCTCTATAGCACAGACTGTTTCTTTACTCAGTCAGGATCCAGCTTGACAGACATCCCCAATGAGGGTGAAATGTTTATGTGCCTGCTGTCTTAAAATTTGCAGATAGCACTGAGAGACCCTTTAGTCACATATGATACATAGTGCTTTGCAGTATAGGTATATGTACTGAGTATGTCACAAATCTGTTTGTGCAGTACCATATGTGCTGAGTATGTTACCAGTCTGATGGTGCTGTAACATATGTACTGACCAGACCTTTTTCCATTAGTATAAGTCTGATTTACAACGTGCATGCTGACCAATCAACGTGCATGTTTTGGAATATTAATGGGGGGTATGGTCATTGTATAATTATAGTTGTTTTGCTCATATAAAAACTTGATGGTAGGATCCCAATATAAATGGAGGACTAGTATAACATAGTTGTTTAAAGTCATTTACCTATTAGCTCGTCATAAAATGCATGGACTTCTTCCTCCTTATATAGTCAGTGAATGTGGTATATGTTAACATGTCTAGTAGCCTATGGGGGCTTGACCCCTTGAAATAAATCCACACATCAAAAGCAAGGAAGTACTATATGTTTCCCCTCGTAGCCAGAATGGGTTATATAGTTCAAAACTTTTCATGTAATTTACTTTCTTTTTATTTCTTTTTTGTTTTGTTATTCACTTGCTTTGTACAAGTGTTGGTAGCAAACTGATATTATATACATTCATATTAGAGAATGAATGCATTGAAGGTCAGATTTACTACTGGGATCCATTATGAGAAGTAAACTCCAACAGAACTAAAATCTGCTCCTCAAGGAAACACAAACCTGTCTGGGTGGACATCCTGTATCAACAGGCTTTACAATAAAAGGAATAAACTGTTGTCCAAGGGTAAAAAGGAACACATTCCAAATCAGAAAAACTCCCCCCTCTGCCTCAACAAGCAAATCAGTTGGTGCTGTACCATATGTACTGAGTATGGCTGAGTATGTCACCAGTCTGATGGTGCTGTACCATATGTACTGAGTATGTCACCAGTCTGATGGTGCTGTACCATATGTGCTGAGTATGTCACCAGTCTGATGGTGCTGTACCATATGTGCTGAGTATGTCACCAGTCTGATGGTGCTGTACCATATGTGCTGAGTATGTCCCAGTCTGATGGTGCTGTACCATATGTAATGAGTATGTCACCAGTCTGATGGTACTATACCTTATCAGCTGAGTATGTCACCAGTCTGATGGTACTATACCTTATCAGCTGAGTAGATAACCAGTCTGATGGTGCTGTACCATATGTAATGAGTATGTCACCAGTCTGATGGTACTATACCTTATCAGCTGAGTAGGTAACCAGTCTGATGGTGCTGTACCATATGTAATGAGTATGTTACCAGTCTGATGGTGGTGTACCATATGTACCGAGTATGTCACCAGTCTGATGGTACTATACCTTATCAGCTGAGTAGGTAACCAGTCTGATGGTGCTGTACCATATGTGCTGAGTATGTCACCAGTCTAATGGTACTATACCTTATCAGCTGAGTAGATAACCAGTCTGAAGGTGCTGTACCATACGTACTGAGTATGTCACCAGTCTGATGGTGGTGTACCATATGTAATGAGTATTTCACTGGTCTAATGTTGCTGTACTATATGTGCTGAGTATATCACCAGTCTGATGGTGCTGTACCATATGTGCTGAGTATGTCACCAGTCTGATGGTACTCTACCTTATCAGCTGAGTATGTCACCAGTTTGATGGTTCTGTACATACTGAGAAGTTTCTCCACTCTCTAAACTTTGCTGCTGATTGGACTTTACTCCAATGTGCTACTCCCTTAAATGTTCGGTACTTTTATGGTACACCTACTTACAGGAAATACACAAATTCAGCCATGCTTCTTACAGGGATTATCCAGAACCTGAGAGGAATAACATTTATCTCTTCTTGAAGAATGTTGGGAACATATTAAAATAGAGAATCCACTACATTTCCTCAACTCATTAAAGTACAGCTCACACAAACTCTGTCAGAATAACTAATAAATGAGAGTTTGAGTACACACTTTCTTGTAATGCAAAAGTAACAGTACATTACTTTATGACCTAATGTAAAACTATTAAAGAACTTTTTTTAGATGGGCAAGACACATAATTCAACATTCTTTGGAGCTTTTTCCCCCCACCATCATTAATTTAATAGTATCATTCAGTCACATCACTTCAGAGAAAGCCTGAGCACTGAAAAGGGAATGCATTTCTCCAAGGTGCATTTACCTTGAATCACCCTTAACTCATTAACTTGCAATTATTTATGATCTCACCATGCTGGCAAGTGATCAACAAAATATAAGCAAACTGAAATATTTGTTGGCAAAAAAAGATAAAACTCAGACTACAACACAGGCAACCTGCCGTGACAATCCATCCAGGACATAACACTGGATTAATTAAAAAAAAAAATTCAAGTAAATGCAGAACTGAGGCATTATGCTTCAATAACTGAAGATGAAACTTGGGTAATACAAACAAGTGTTTTTGAGCAGAAATAATCTGAAGCAGACACTGTTGTAGGGAATTGTGGAGACTGGTTAAACATAAACATAGTCGGTTTTGTAGTTTGCACATCCTATTCTACCTGCATATAGGTAGGAGAGAGTACTGGTATATTCAAGGAATTAACAGTATCTGTTGTCCTTTGTTTTTATAGTTAAGCCATTAGAATATTGGACTGAATATCACTGCATTGGCATGCAAGTTCAGATCAAATGCCCCTATCCCCCATGTTTCTTGACAAGATGTAATGTTTCAAAGTAACCCTTGGTGTTAATTGTTATTGTGGAGATTCCAGCAGCATATGGTTTCAGTTTTACCAGTCAATGTGGGTGTGTGTTTTGTTTTGTTAGGTCATAAGCTAGAGCTAGAGTTAAGGTTTTCAGAAGCTGTTAATTGTAGAACCTACAAGAATTTACTTTATTGAGACTAATTCTTGCTCCAGCTAGTGAGAACAATGTATCCATTAGTTCTCTGTTTTGTATATTTTGTTATGATTGTATTAATTATAGAATGAATCCCAGGGAGGTTTTTGAAAGATTCATAGACTAGTACTAAGCTAACTGCCCTTGTGAGCCATTTTAAGCCTAGCCAATTATCCCTTGTGAGACTCAAGCCCTGTATCTTAGGCCACCCTCCCAACAAGTAATGGGTACATTGTTCTCGCTGTCTGGAGATGGTCAAGTACCATCACAAACACACAGAATTTTTGCATTTTTTGAGCAGATTTTCTACATGGACTCCTAATAATGAAAACTATAAGGACTGTCACTCAAGATGATTTTTTTCTTCTTTTTGCTACAGGAATTCAGAATAATCTGACATAACCTAGCACAGAACTAGACTGAATATTTAAGCAATAACCCATGCCTGGGTGTGGGTAATGCTGGATATACCCACGGTTGGTGTGGTTTGGTTACGAGGGTGAAGCTATTATACAATGACATTATTTAAGCAAAAAAAAAATTACTTTTCTTAAATAATGGCATTGTATAATGCCTCCTTGCTGCCCTTCCACAGCTGTCTGGTATTCTGCGGCAGTTCTGATATACTGCACATGCGTATGCTTACGCAGTACATCAGAGCTTTGGGTGGAAGCAACTGAGAAAGCAAGATCTCCGTTGCTTTTTACAAAGTGTCTCATTAAGTTAAGGGAGTTTAACATAGCGAGGCAGCTTTAAAAAAATCAAAGGAGAATCTCCGTTGATTTTTTTAAAGCTGTCTCGCTATGTTAAACTCCTTTAACATAGCGAGACAGTTTCTAAAAAGCAACGAAGATCTTGCGTTCTCCATTGCTGTAAAAAAAAAAAAAAAAAAAGAAGACTTATACTAATGGAAAAAGTCCATGCGACCGGACCTTTTTCCATTAGTATAAGTCTGATTTACAATGTGCATGCTGACCAATCAGTGTGCATGTTTTGGAATATTAATGGGGAGGGGTCGTTGTATAATTATAGTTGTTCTGCTCATATAAACACTTGATGGTAGGATCCCAATATAAATGGAGGACTAGTGTAACATAGTTGTTTAAAGTCATTTACCTATTAGCTAGTCATAAAATGTGTGGACTTCTTCCTCCTTATATAGTCAGTGAATGTGGTATATGTTAACATGTCTAGTAGCCTATGGGGGCTTGACCCCTTGAAATAAATCCATACATCAAAAGGCAAGGAAGTACTATATGTTTCCCCTCGTAGCCAGAATGGGTTATATAGTTCAAAACTTTTCATGTCATTTACTTTCTTTTTTTTTTCTTTTTTGTTTTGTTATTCACTTGCTTTGTACAAGTGTTGGTAGCAAACTGATCTTATGATGTCATTCATACATTCATATTAGAGAATGAATGCATTGAAGGTCAGATTTACTACTTGGATCCATTATGAGAAGTAAACTCCAACATAACTAAAATCTGCTCCTCAAGGAAACACAAACCTGTCTGGTGGACATCCTCTATCAACAGGCTTTACAATAAAAGGAAGAAACTGTTGTCCAAGGGTAAAAAGGAACAAATTCCAAACTGGAAAAACTCCCTCGTCTGCCTCAAAAAGCAAACTAGATCACTAGCGAAAACTTCCAAAGCCAATCATGAGTTGAATCTAGCCTCCAAAACAAAGGGAAATCACAAGTCCTTCTTCAGTTACATTAGGAACCTCCATGGCAAAGCCCAAGTTTGTTTTTGAACTAGTACTTTATGGTACCACTTACACTGATCCTGCTGACTTAGCCAACCTGCAGGTTCAGTGCAAACTTCATCCCCTTATCACCCCCCTAAAGGCCTAGTTGACATCACCGATACTTGTTCCACACCTCACATCTCCATAGATCAAATGTTAAAGGCCCTATCCAAGGCAAAGAACACAGCTTCCATAGGCCCTAATAGTATCCCAGGCTATATTCTGCATCATCATCAGCAAGAACTAGCTTCACCATTGAGCACCCTATTCAATCACAGCCTAACTACAGGCTTCATTCCAGCAGAGTGGAGAACTGTCATTGTCACCCCTTTCCACAAAGGTGGTGCTACTACTGATCTGGGAAACTATCACCTTATCAGCTTGACAAATCTGATCTGTAAAGTCACGGAGCGTATTATTATGGATCTCATATACAATAACATAGGCAATCTCCAAGTACTCGACCCCACCCAATTCGAATTTTTCAGGGACAGATCTTGCTTATTGAACCTAGTTGACTTCTTTGAGACTGTCACCAAGACCCTGTATGAGGGAAAGTCAGTACATACAGCTTACCTTGACCTGTCCAAAGCCTTTGACACAATCCCCTACTCAGGCATCATCGAAAAAGATAACACAACTTGGTGTTAATCCCTATCTAGTCAGATGGGTGGCCAACTGGCTCACAGAAAGGACCCACAAGCTCAAAATAGGTGCTGCCACCTTTGACAGCAGACCTGTCACTAGTGGTGTTCCCCAGGGATCTGTCTTGGGACCCCTACTGTTTGACATATACTTCTCAGAGGTCCAGGCAAGAACAAAGAGCCTGTGGCTGACCAAGTCTGTGGATGGCTGTAAGTTGTGTGCTGTCATTGACTCTCCAATTGATGTTAACATACTGCAAGAGGGTCTCACAGCTACAAATAATTGGTGCCAAAGTCATGGCCTTAAGTTAAATGCAAAAAAATGTATTATCATACCATTCAGCAAAAACAGGGTCCCTGCTGATTACCACATCAATGGTAACTCCCTAAGCACACAACCTGTGGTGAGAGATCTGAGTACTCAAGTTGACAATAATCTCACATTCAACCATCATGTGGCAGCAGTGGTCAGAAAAGCATTTTACTTAGTTCATCTCATAAGTAAAGGGATTGCATCCAGAAAAAAGGAGGTTATTACCTCTCTTCACTCCTTCCTTATTAGACCTATAATTGAGTATAATGCCCCATTTGGTATTTACCTCTCCAAACATCTGCCCAAACTGAAAAGGCCACAGAAATGCCTCTCAAAGAGAATCCATTGCCTCCAACACCTATCCTATATGGACAGGCTTATATCACTATCACTCTACTCGGTATCATACAGATTGCTCAGAGGTGATCTGTGTCTTGCCTACAAGGCAATGTCAGACCCTGCCCTACTGGAGATGCTCCATATCCGTAAGTCTAACTCCTCACACAGTACCTGCTTGATAGGCCTAAATCTAATATGCAACATCAACAAAACCTGCTGGAAAGACAGGTTTGTTTCTCAGAGGCTGCCCCATCTCTGGAATAGACTTCCCACACATGTCAAACAGAGTACATAACTGACCCTCTTCAAGTGCAACCTTGATGAGTGGATGGGAAACCATATATTTTTCCCATGGGTTCCACCTTTGTCCCTCATTGACAGGGGCAACAGGTGTTGACTGAGGTTTCTTTTTTTTTTGGGGGGGGGTAAACTGTTGGCTAGGCTTGTACAAACCCCAGGGCCATTAGCTTAGTAATCTCCTATGATCCTATGGTCCTATGATCCAGAACTGCTAACACAAATGCATTCATCCAAAAGGATAGATATCAATGTCATCTAATCTACACATGGAAAATACAAGTATCCTATTTTTCAGCAGATATAAGCCTCATTGCATCCCTTAATGTGGGGACAAATATATTAACTTCATGACTGCATCTGTGGGAGGAAAGAAAAACATCCTACAAGGATGGAAAACATTAGCTTCATGAACTGCAAACTTACAGCAAACTCAAATAATAAGCTTGGGGACTGTTAACTTTGGAAAAGTGCAATCAAAGAGATAGTTAATAGGATAGCTTTAATAGTTATTCCTTAAAACCTAGCTCCATGTGAATGGGAAGCATATAAAAATGTGTCAATAGCTTAACATTAAGAGTTATCGCTACTGGTTTTTGTAACATTTAGAGTTATTGCTACTGATTTTTGTACATTAATACAGTAGTCTGACAGTTCTGGATGGTTTTATAGCATATTCTAGGCATGCTCTAGGGAGATTTTTTGACATTTTAGAATTAAAATATGATCATCAGTAAATAATTGTAATTTGTATATTTGTCCTGTATGTATGTCTGACTTTTTGGTATTTCTTATGTTTGTTGAACTTGTGGGATGACTGCTAAGGCAAACCACAGTATGAAGAGCAGGCATTCCTCTTCTGTGACCTTTTATGTTGAAGTATTCAAACATCTAAATGAACCAGTTTTTAAAGATATGGTTGTAATGATGGTATTAGTCTGCAACAAATAGCTGTGCATGGTTCTTCAAGGATCATTGAGTACACGGAACCACCACAATAGTCACAAACAAAATCACAACATGAAATCTAATCTAATTAGTCACTGAAGAAGAAGAAGCAACAGCTTCAAAACTGGTACACCTTTTCACTTTTTAGGAAATCTGTCCCTTTAATAAAGGATTTAAGCACTTAACTGGTGCAGATTTTACTCATTTTTGGATTTTTTCCATGCTGGGCTTATGTTTGTACTGCAGATATCTTATATGATTTGGATGGAATAAGGAGGGAATATAAAGTCCCAGTTTCAGATATGTATGCCTAGTTTAGACAATGCTGATAGGAGTATTTTTTACTAGCAGTGTTTAATTAACAGTAAATGCAAGCTTTTCAATATTTTCCAGTGTTTGTCTCCATAAAAGTGGTTATGTGTCACTATGTATGAGGTGGGGCATGACTACTTTAATCCATGTTGTTAAGTATAAACATTTATTCATTCTTTGTTTATATGCTTGCTTAATAACCAGTAGGTCAGAATGATCCAAACTGGACCCATTTCAGACAAAGATCTTTAGGAACATACTGTAGCAGTATCAGTACAAGAGACAACACAGTGACCTGCAACAGTGACATCCAACTGAAGGAAAACAGATAAATCATTACATCTCAGGTACATTAAACTCCTATTCTAGAAGATTAAAATCTGCTGTTATTACAACCATTTTCTTATTGTTATTTACTGTTACTCTTTTTTACAAAGTCATCACCATTTGTAAATCCATCAATTGGTCTGTTATGATGCCAGTTTAACAGCTACACACCCTTTTTTTCTAACCTTTGTATACCCTGTTCTTCTTCCCCTTCTCTTCCACGTAGTCATTCATATTAGTCCATATATTTTAATATCACACGATTTATCTCAAATCTGAGGCATTATGCAACCCTCTTGTTCTGTCTTTTTTGAATGTCTGGTTGCCTGAAATAATCATATCTGAGACCCATTTTCAAGTTCCCTGGTTTATTTTTTCCCATTATGTCTGCTTCTACTACAGACAGTGCCATCGGTTCTCCCATTTTCTCCCCTAAACTCATAACATTGATGAGTGTGAGTTTGCATCCCTCAGGATTTCTGTCTTTCTTTTAAGGCTCCCTCCTTCCCTTGTTTCTGCTCTTCCTTCCATTAGCTGACTTCCTTTCCTACTGTGGAGCAGCCTGTGGTGACCCCTTCTGCTGGGCTCCAATTGCCTGCTGCTCCTTTTACTATGTTTCCTGTGCTTTTGCTGCCTTCAGTTCATGCATTAGTTCTTCTTGCCTGATTTTTCAAGCTCCTTCTGTTCTCCTTCCTGCTGTGAACTCTTTCTCGTCTTTGGCTGCATCTGATCCTGCATTGTTATACCGTACCAGCTCTCTCAAAGCTCCTGAACTTTCCTTCTCATTCTCATGTTTTATCCATGATTCCTGTATAACAGTCATACGATTATGGTAGCTGAAACTGGTTTTTAGTTCAATTGTCAACCTGTGAAAGAAGAGTTAAATCCAAAGCCCTGATTAAAGTTAGAGTCAAGCTCTCTACAACCCCATGCAGGCTTTGATCTTTACATCACATACATCATGTTGCTTAAGGTAGTCTTCCTCAAGTAAGTTATCAGAAGCAGGATATCAGTGAACCAGGAGTTGTAAAAAAGGCTAGTTACCCACACCTACAGCTATAGTTCCTGGCTTCTTCTGCTGTATCCTTGCTTGCTCACTTTCTGCATGTTCTTACTTTCCATAACTATGACTTCCATTGTGGCCTGACTATACAGTATCTTTTGTCACTATCTCTGACTTCACTTGCTACTTAGGGCACACTCTTATCATTCACTTGCTCTCTCCATTTTGCCACCCATCTACTTGCAGTTGGCATTTTGCTGTGCTGCCCTACTGCTCTCTATGATCTCCTATGATTTCCATCTTGCTCAACACCTGTCAGTCATCATACTGCTGCACTCTCCATCAGAGCTGTTTTGTTAATTGTCTGAATATCATATCCTCATTCATTGGTGTCCTCAAATTCCAGGATATTCTGTATACCCTTTCCTTGCAAGTCACTGATCCATATTGCTGATCCATACTTGCCTCACAATTCACTGATCTACCCCTATCTCACAAGTGAACTGATCCATCACACTGATCCATCCTTATCTCATCAATCGCTGATCCATAAAACTGATCCACATCAATCTCACAAATCATTGATTCATATGCCTGATCCACACCTATCTCATAAGTCAGACTGACTTATACTAGGGATGCACAACAATCTCACTAGTTACTGACCTATACTATGGTCCACAACTATTCCCTCAGGTCATCAATTCATCTTAATGACCCATGTCTATTTGACATGTTACTGATCCATCCTAATGACCCACACCTATCTAAAAAGTCACTGATTCATAATCATGACCAACACCTGTCTGAACACTCACTGATCCCACCACTGATCCACATCTATCTCAAAAGTCACAGATTCATCATAATGAGCATCTGTCTTATAAGTCACTGATCCCCGCCTATATCAAAGTCATTCATCCATGCTTCTGATCTCCACCTGTCTCATAAGACAGTGATGCCCACCTGTCTCATAAGTCACTGATCCATGCTGCTGATCCCCACCTGTCTCATAAGTCACTGATCCCCATCTGTCTCATAAGTCACTGATGCCCACCTGTCTCATAAGTCACTGATCTCCACCTGTCTCAGAAGTCACTGATCCTTACCTGTCTCATAAGTCAGTGATTCCCACCTGTCTCATAAGTCACTGATCCCCACCTGTCTCACAAGACAATGATCAATGTCACTGATCCCTACCTGTCTCATAAGTCACTAATCTCCACCTGTCTCATAAGTCACTGATCCTCACCTGTCTCAAAAGTCACTGATCCCCACCTGTCTCATAAGTCACTGATCCCCACCTGTCTCAGAAGACAATGATCAATGTCACTGAACCCCTACCTGTCTCATAAGTCACTGATCCCCATCTGTTTCATAAGTCACTGATCCATGTCACTGATCCCCACCTGTCTCACAAGTCACTGTTCCATGTCACTGATCCCCACCTGTCTCACAAGTCACTGATCCATGT
This sequence comes from Protopterus annectens, assembly GCF_019279795.1. Classification (NCBI taxonomy): domain Eukaryota; kingdom Metazoa; phylum Chordata; order Ceratodontiformes; family Protopteridae; genus Protopterus; species Protopterus annectens. The sequence goes on from NC_056741.1 coordinate 1,089,220,243, forward strand.
CACTGATCCCCACCTGTCTCACAAGTCACTGTTCCATGTCACTGATCCCCACCTGTCTCACAAGTCACTGATCCATGTCACTGATCCCCACCTGTCTCACAAGTCACTGTTCCATGTCACTGATCCCCACCTGTCTCACAAGTCACTGATCCATGTCACTGATCCCCACCTGTCTCACAAGTCACTGATCCGTGTCACTGATCCCCACCTGTCTCATAAGTCACTAATGCCCACCTGTCTCATAAGTCACCGATCCATGCTGCTCATCCCCACCTGTCTCATAAGTCATTGATCCCCATCTGTCTCATAAGTCACTGATGCCCACCTTTCTCATAAGTGACTGATCTCCACCTGTCTCAAAAGTCACTGATCCTCACCTGTCTCATAAGTCAGTGATCCCCACCTGTCTCATAAGTCACTGATCCCCAACTGTCTCACAAGACAATGATCAATGTCACTAATCCCCACCTGTCTCATAAGTCACTGATCCCCACCTGTCTCATAAGTCACTGATCTCCACCTGTCTCATAAGTCACTGATCTCCACCTGTCTCATAAGTCACTGATCCCCACCTGTCTCAAAAGTCAGTGATCCCCACCTGTCTCATAAGTCACTGATCCCCACCTGTCAAACAAGACAATGATCAATGTCACTGATGCCCACCTGTCTCATAAGTCACTGATCCCCATCTGTCTCATAAGACACTGATCCCCACCTGTCCCATAAGTCACTAATCCCCACCTGTCTCTTAAGTCACTGATCTCCACCTGTCTCATAAGTCACTGATCCTCACCTGTCTCATAAGTCACTGATCAACACCTGTCTAATAAGTCACTGATCCCCACCTGTCTCACGAGACAATGATCAATGTCACTGATCCCTGCCTGTCTCATAAGTCACTGATCTCCATCTGTCTCATAAGTCACTGATACCCACCAGTCTCATAAGTCACTGATACCCACCTGTCTCATGAGACAATGATCAATGTCACCGATCCCCACCTGTCTCATAAATCACTGATGCCCACCTGTCTCATAAGTCACTGATTCATGCTGCTGTTCCCCTCCTCTCTCATAAGTCACTGATACTCACCTGTCTCACAAGTCACTGATCTCCACCTGTTTCATAAGTCACTGATACCCACCTGTCTCATAAATCACTGATCCCCACCTGTCTCATGAGACAGTGATCGATGTCACTGATCCCCACCTGTTTCATAAGTCACTGATCCCCATCTGTGTCATAAGTCACGGATCCCCACATGTCTCATAAGTCACTGATACCCACCTGTCTCATAAGTCACTGATCCCCACCTGTCTCATGAGACAGTGATCAATGTCACTGATCCCCACCTGTCTCATAAGTCACTGATTTCCCCACCTGTCTCATAAGTCACTGATCCCCACCTGTCTCACGAGACAATGATCAATGTTACTGATTCCCCACCTGCCTAAGTCACTGATCCCCACATGTCTCACAAAACAAAGATCAATGTTACTGATTCCCACCTGTCTCATAAGTCACTGATCTCCAGCTGTCTCAAAAGTCGCTGATCCCCACCTGTATCATGAGACAATGATCAATGTCACTGATCCCCAACTGTTTCATATCACTGATCCCCACCTGTCTCACAAGTCACTGATCCATGTCACTAATCCCCACCTGTCTCACAAGTCACTGATCCATGTCACTGATCCCCACCTGTCTCATAAGTCACTGATGCCCACCTGTCTCATAAGTCACTGATCCCCACCTATCTCATAAGTCACTGATTCCCATCTGTCTCATGAGACAATGATCAATGTCACTGATCCCCACCTGTCTCATAAGTCACTGATCCCCACCTGTCTCATAAGTCACTGAACCCCAACTGTCTCATATGTCACTGATCTCCACCTGTCTCATAAGTCACTGATCCTCACTTGTCTCATAAGTCACTGATCCCCACCTGTCTCATAAGTCACTGACCTCAACCTGTCTCACGAGAAAATGATCAATGTCACTGATCCCAACCTGTCTCACAAGTCACTGATCCCCATCTGTCTCATAAGTCACTGATCCCCACCTGTCTCATAAGTCACTAATCTCCACCTGTCTCATACATCACTGATCCCCACCTGTCTCACGAGACAATGATCAATGTCACTGACCCCACCTGTCTCATAAGTAACTGATCCCCATCTGTCTCATAAGTCACTGATCCCCACCTGTCTCATAAGTCACTTATCCCCACCTGTCTCCCAAGACAATGATCAATGTCACTGTTCCCCACCTGTCCCATAAGTCACTGATGCCCACCTGTCTCATAATTCACTAATCCATGCTGCTGATCCACACCTCTCGCATAAGTTACTGATCCCCACCTGTCTCATAAGTCACTGATCCCCACCTGTCTCATGAGACAATGATCAATGTCACTGACCCCACCTGTCTCATAAGTAACTGATCCCCATCTGTCTCATAAGTCACTGATCCCCACCTGTCTCATAAGTCACTTATCCCCACCTGTCTCACAAGACAATGATCAATGTCACTGTTCCCCACCTGTCTCATAAGTCACTGATGCCCACCTGTCTCATAATTCACTGATCCATGCTGCTGATCCCCACCTGTCTCATAAGTCACTGATCCCCACCTGTCTCATAAATCACTGACCCCCACCTGTCTCACGAGACAATGATCAATGCCACTGATCCCCACCTGTCTCATAAGTCACTGATCCCCACCTGTCTCATGAGACAATGATCAATGTCACTGATCCCCACCTGTCTCATAAGTCACTGATGCCCACCTGTCTCATAAGTCACTGATCCCCACCTGTCTCATGAGACAATGATCAATGTCACTGATCCCCACCTGTTTCATAAGTCACTGATCCCCACCTGTCTCATAAGTCACTAATCCCCACCTGTCTCATAAGTCACCGATCCCCACCTGTCTCACAAGTCACTGATCCATGTCACGGATCCCCACCTGTCTAACAAGTCACTAATCCATGTCACTGATCCGCACCTGTCTCACAAGTCACTGATCCATGTCACTAATCCCTACCTGTCTCACAAGTCACTGATCCATGTCACTGATCTCCACCTGTCTCATAAGTCAATGATGCCCACCTGTCTCATAAATCACTGATCTCCACCTGTCTCACAAGTCACTGATCCATGTCACTGATCCCCACCTGTATCCTAAGTCACTGATGCCCACCTGTCTCATAAGTCACTGATCCCAACCTGTCTCACGAGACAATGATCAATATCACTGATCCCCACCTATCTCATAAGTCACTGATCCCCATCTGTCTCATAAGTCACTGATCCTCTCCTGTCTCATAAGTCACTGATCCCCACCTGTCTCATAAGTCACTGATCCCCACCTGTCTCACGAGACAATGATCAATGTCACTAACACCACCTGTCTCATAAGTAACTGATCCCCATCTATCTCATAAGTCACTGATCCCCACATGTCTCATAAGTCACTGATCCCCATCTGTCTCATAAGTCACTGATCCCCACCTGTCTCACAAGACAATGATCAATGTTGCTGATCCCCACCTGTCTCATAAGTCACTGATCCCCATCTGTCTCATAAGTCACTGATCCCCACCTGTCTCACAAGTCACTGATCCCCAGCTGCCTCATAAGTCACTGATCCCCACCTGTCTCATAAATCACTGATCCCCATCTGTCTCACAAGTCACAAGTCACTGATACCCTCCTGTCTCATGAGACAATGATCAATGTCACTGATTCCCACCTGTCTCATAAGTCACTGATCCCCACCTATCTCACAAGTCACTGATCCCCACCTGTCTCACAAGTCACTGATCCATGTCACTGATCCCCACCTGTCTCATAAGTCACTGATCCCCATCTGTCTCATAAGTCACTGATCCCCACCTGTCTCATAAGTCACTTATCCCCACCTGTCTCCCAAGACAATGATCAATGTCACTGTTCCCCACCTGTCTCATAAGTCACTGATGCCCACCTGTCTCATAATTCACTGATCCATGCTGCTGATCCCCACCTCTCTCATAAGTTACTGATCCCCACCTGTCTCATAAGTCACTGATCCCCACCTGTCTCATGAGACAATGATCAATGTCACTGACCCCACCTGTCTCATAAGTAACTGATCCCCATCTGTCTCATAAGTCACTGATCCCCACCTGTCTCATAAGTCACTTATCCCCACCTGTCTCACAAGACAATGATCAATGTCACTGTTCCCCACCTGTCTCATAAGTCACTGATGCCCACCTGTCTCATAATTCACTGATGCATGCTGCTGATCCCCACCTCTCTCATAAGTTACTGATCCCCATCTGTCTCAAGAGTCACTGATCCCCACTTGTCTCATAAGTCACTGATCCCCACCTGTCTCATAAATCACTGACCCCCACCTGTCTCACGAGACAATGATCAATGCCACTGATCCCCACCTGTCTCATAAGTCACTGATCCCCACCTGTCTCATGAGACAATGATCAATGTCACTGATCCCCACCTGTCTCATAAGTCACTGATCCCCACCTGTCTCATAAGTCACTGATCCCCACCTGTCTCACGAGACAATGATCAATGTCACTGATCCCCACCTGTTTCATAAGTCACTGATCCCCACCTGTCTCATAAGTCACTAATCCCCACCTGTCTCATAAGTCACCGATCCCCACCTGTCTCACAAGTCACTGATCCATGTCACTGATCCCCACCTGCCTAACAAGTCACTAATCCATGTCACTGATCCCCACCTGTCTCATAAGTCACTGATCCATGTCACTAATCCCTACCTGTCTCACAAGTCACTGATCCATGTCACTGATCTCCACCTGTCTCATAAGTCAATGATGCCCACCAGTCTCATAAGTCACTGATCCCCACCTGTCTCACAAGTCACTGATCCATGTCACTGATCCCCACCTGTATCCTAAGTCACTGATGCCCACCTGTCTCATAAGTCACTGATCCCAACCTGTCTCACGAGACAATGATCAATGTCAATGATCCCCACCTGTCTCATAAGTCACTGATCCCCATCTGTCTCATAAGTCACTGATCCTCTCCTGTCTCATAAGTCACTGATCCCCACCTGTCTCATAAGTCACTGATCCCCACCTGTCTCACGAGACAATGATCAATGTCACTGACACCACCTGTCTCATAAGTAACTGATCCCCATCTATCTCATAAGTCACTGATCCCCACATGTCTCATAAGTCACTGATCCCCATCTGTCTCATAAGTCACTGATCCCCACCTGTCTCACAAGACAATGATCAATGTTGCTGATCCCCACCTGTCTCATAAGTCACTGATCCCCATCTGTCTCATATGTCACTGATCCCCACCTGTCTCAAAAGACAATGATCAATGTCACTGATCCCCACCTGTCTCATAAGTCACTGATCCCTACCTGTCTCATAAGTCACTAATCTCCACCTGTCTCATAAGTCACTGATCCTCACCTGGCTCAAACGTCACTGATCCCCACCTGTCTCATAAGTCACTGATCCCCACCTGTCTCAGAAGATAATGATCAATGTCACTGAACCCCTACCTGTCTCATAAGTCACTGATCCCCATCTGTTTCATAAGTCACTGATCCATGTCACTGATCCCCACCTGTCTCACAAGTCACTGTTCCATGTCACTGATCCCCACCTGTCTCACAAGTCACTGATCCCCACCTGTCTCACAAGTCACTGTTCCATGTCACTGATCCCCACCTGTCTCACAAGTCACTGATCCATGTCACTGATCCCCACCTGTCTCACAAGTCACTGTTCCATGTCACTGATCCCCACCTGTCTCACAAGTCACTGATCCATGTCACTGATCCCCACCTGTCTCACAAGTCACTGATCCGTGTCACTGATCCCCACCTGTCTCATAAGTCACTAATGCCCACCTGTTCATAAGTCACTGATCCATGCTGCTCATCCCCACCTGTCTCATAAGTCACTGATCCCCATCTGTCTCATAAGTCACTGATGCCCACCTGTCTCATAAGTCACAGATCTCCACCTGTCTCAAAAGTCACTGATCCTCACCTGTCTCATAAGTCAGTGATCCCCACCTGTCTCATAAGTCACTGATCCCCAACTGTCTCACAAGACAATGATCAATGTCACTAATCCCCACCTGTCTCATAAGTCACTGATCCCCACCTGTCTCATAAGTCACTGATCTCCACCTGTCTCATAAGTCACTGATCTCCACCTGTCTCATAAGTCACTGATCCCCACATGTCTCATAAGTCACTGATCCTCACCTGTCTCAAAAGTCACTGATCCCCAGCTGTCTCATAAGTCACTGATCCCCACCTGTCAAACAAGACAATGATCAATGTCACTGATGCCCACCTGTCTCATAAGTCACTGATCCCCATCTGTCTCATAAGACACTGATCCCCACCTGTCCCATAAGTCACTAATCCCCACCTGTCTCTTAAGTCACTGATCTCCACCTGTCTCATAAGTCACTGATCCTCACCTGTCTCAAAAGTCACTGATCCCCAGCTGTCTCATAAGTCACTGATCCCCACCTGTCAAACAAGACAATGATCAATGTCACTGATGCCCACCTGTCGCATAAGTCACTGATCCCCATCTGTCTCATAAGACACTGATCCCCACCTGTCCCATAAGTCACTGATCCCCATCTGTCTCAAAAGTCACTGATCCCCTCCTGTCTCACAAGACAATGATCAATGTTGCTGATCCCCACCTGTCTCATAAGTCACTGATCCCCATCTGTCTCATAAGTCACTGATCCCACCTGTCTCACAAGACAATGATCAATGTCACTGATCCCCACCTGTCTCATAAGTCACTGATCCCTACCTGTCTCATAAGTCACTAATCTCCACCTGTCTCATAAGTCACTGATCCTCACCTGTCTCAAACGTCACTGATCCCCACCTGTCTCATAGGTCACTGATTCCCACCTGTCTCAGAAGTCAGTGATCCCCACCTGTCTCATAAGTCACTGATCCCCAACTGTCTCACAAGACAATGATCAATGTCACTAATCCCCACCTGTCTCATAAGTCACTGATCCCCACCTGTCTCATAAGTCACTGATCTCCACCTGTCTCATAAGTCACTGATCTCCACCTGTCTCATAATTCACTAATCCCCACCTGTCTCAAAAGTCACTGATCCCCAGCTGTCTCATAAGTCACTGATCCCCACCTGTCAAACAAGACAATGATCAATGTCACTGATGCCCACCTGTCTCATAAGTCACTGATCCCCATCTGTCTCATAAGACACTGATCCCCACCTGTCCCATAAGTCACTAATCCCCACCTGTCTCTTAAGTCACTGATCTCCACCTGTCTCATAAGTCACTGATCCTCACCTGTCTCATAAGTCACTGATCCCCACCTGTCTAATAAGTCACTGATCCCCACCTGTCTCACGAGACAATGATCAATGTCACTGATCCCCACCTGTCTCATAAGTCACTGATCTCCATCTGTCTCATAAGTCACTGATACCCACCTGTCTCATAAGTCACTGATACCCACCTGTCTCATGAGACAATGATCAATGTCACTGATCCCCACCTGTCTCATAAATCACTGATGCCCACCTGTCTCATAAGTCACTGATTCATGCTGCTGTTCCCCTCCTCTCTCATAAGTCACTGATACTCACCTGTCTCACAAGTCACTGATCTCCACCTGTTTCATAAGTCACTGATACCCACCTGTCTCATAAGTCACTGATCCCCACCTGTCTCATGAGACAGTGATCAATGTCACTGATCCCCACCTGTCTCATAAGTCACTGATTTCCCCACCTGTCTCATAAGTCACTGATCCCCACCTGTCTCGAGACAATGATCGATGTTACTGATTCCCCACCTGTCTCATAAGTCACTGATCCCCACATGTCTCAAAACAAAGATCAATGTTACTGATCCCCACCTGTCTCATAAGTCACTGATCTCCAGCTGTCTCAAAATTCACTGATCCCCACCTGTATCACGAGACAATGATCAATGTCACTGATCCCCAACTGTCTCATATCACTGATCCCCACCTGTCTCACAAGTCACTGATCCATGTCACTGATCCCCACCTGTCTCACAAGTCACTGATCCATGTCACTGATCCCCACCTGTCTCACAAGTCACTGATCCATGTCACTGATCCCCACCTGTCTCACAAGTCACTGATCCATGTCACTGATCCCCACCTGTCTCAAAAGTCACTGATCCCCAGCTGTCTCATAAGTCACTGATCCCCACCTGTCAAACAAGACAATGATCAATGTCACTGATGCCCACCTGTCTCATAAGTCACTGATCCCCATCTGTCTCATAAGACACTGATCCCCACCTGTCCCATAAGTCACTAATCCCCACCTGTCTCTTAAGTCACTGATCTCCACCTGTCTCATAAGTCACTGATCCTCACCTGTCTCATAAGTCACTGATCCCCACCTGTCTAATAAGTCACTGATCCCCACCTGTCTCACGAGACAATGATCAATGTCACTGATCCCCGCCTCTCTCATAAGTCACTGATCCCCATCTGTCTCATAAGTCACTGATACCCACCTGTCTCATAAGTCACTGATACCCACCTGTCTCATGAGACAATGATCAATGTCACTGATCCCCACTTGTCTCATAAATCACTGATGCCCACCTGTCTCATAAGTCACTGATTCATGCTGCTGTTCCCCACCTCTCTCATAAGTCACTGATCCTCACCTGTCTCACAAGTCACTGATCTCCACCTGTTTCATAAGTCACTGATACCCACCTGTCTCATAAATCACTGATCCCCACCTGTCTCATGAGACAGTGATCAATGTCACTGATCCCCACCTGTTTCATAAGTCACTGATCCCCATCTGTGTCATAAGTCACTGATCACCACATGTCTCATAAGTCACTGATACCCACCTGTCTCATAAGTCACTGATCCCCACCTGTCTCATGAGACAGTGATCAATGTCACTGATCCCCACCTGTCTCATAAGTCACTGATTTCCCCACCTGTCTCATAAGTCACTGATCCCCACCTGTCTCTCGAGACAATGATCGATGTTACTGATTCCCCACCTGTCTCATAAGTCACTGATCCCCACATGTCTCACGAAACAAAGATCAATGTTACTGATCCCCACCTGTCTCATAAGTCACTGATCTCCAGCTGTCTCAAAATTCACTGATCCCCACCTGTATCACGAGACAATGATCAATGTCACTGATCCCCAACTGTCTCATATCACTGATCCCCACCTGTCTCACAAGTCACTGATCCATGTCACTGATCCCCACCTGTCTCACAAGTCACTGATCCATGTCACTGATCCCCACCTGTCTCATAAGTCACTGATGCCCACCTGTCTCATAAGTCACTGATCCCCACCTATCTCATAAGTCACTGATCCCCACCTGTCTCATAAGTCACTGATCCTCACTTGTCTCATAAGTCACTGATCCCCACCTGTCTCATAAGTCACTGATCTCAACCTGTCTCACGAGAAAATGATCAATGTCACTGATCCCAACCTGTCTCATAAGTCACTGATCCCCATCTGTCTCATAAGTCACTGATCCCCACCTGTCTCATAAGTCACTAATCTCCACCTGTCTCATACATCACTGATCCCCACCTGTCTCACGAGACAATAATCAATGTCTCATAATTCACTGATCCATGCTGCTGATCCCCACCTCTCGCATAAGTTACTGATCCCCACCTGTCTCATAAGTCACTGATCCCCAACTGTCTCATGAGACAATGATCAATGTCACTGACCCCACCTGTCTCATAAGTAACTGATCCCCATCTGTCTCATAAGTCACTGATCCCCACCTGTCTCATAAGTCACTTATCCCCACCTGTCTCACAAGACAATGATCAATGTCACTGTTCCCCACCTGTCTCATAAGTCACTGATCCCCACCTGTCTCATAAGTCACTAATCCCCACCTGTCTCATGAGACAATGATCAATGTCACTGATCCCCACCTATTTCATAAGTCACTGATCCCCACCTGTCTCATAACTCACTAATCCCCACCTGTCTCATAAGTCACCGATCCCCACCTGTCTCACAAGTCACTGATCCATGTCACTGATCCCCACCTAACAAGTCACTAATCCACGTCACTGATCCCCACCTGTCTCACAAGTCACTGATCCATGTCACTAATCCCTTCCTGTCTCACAAGTCACTGATCCATGTCACTGATCTCCACCTGTCTCATAAGTCAATGATGCCCACCTGTCTCATAAGTCACTGATCCATGTCACTGATCCCCACCTGTATCCTAAGTCACTGATGCCCACCTGTCTCACGAAACAATGATCAATGTCACTGATCCCCACCTATCTCATAAGTCACTGATCCCCATCTGTCTCATAAGTCACTGATCCTCTCCTGTCTCATAAGTCACTGATCCCTACCTGTCTCATAAGTCACTGATCCCCACCTGTCTCACGAGACAATGATCAATGTCACTAACACCACCTGTCTCATAAGTAACTGATCCCCATCTATCTCATAAGTCACTGATCCCCACGTCTCATAAGTCACTGATCCCCATCTGTCTCATAAGTCACTGATCCCCACCTGTCTCACAAGACAATGATCAATGTTGCTGATCCCCACATGTCTCATAAGTCACTGATCCCCATCTGTCTCATAAGTCACTGATCCCCACCTGTCTCACAAGTCACTGATCCCCAGCTGCCTCATAAGTCACTGATCCCCACCTGTCTCATAAATCACTGATCCCCATCTGTCTCACAAATCACTGATCCCACCTGTCTCATAAGTCACTGATCCCCACCTGTCTCATGAGACAATGATCAATGTCACTGATTCCCACCTGTCTCATAAGTCACTGATCCCCACCTATCTCACAAGTCACTGATTCCCACCTGTCTCACAAGTCACTGATCCATGTCACTGATCCCCACCTGTCTCATAAGTCACTGATCCCCATCTGTCTCATAAGTCACTGATCCCCACCTGTCTCATAAGTCACTTATCCCCACCTGTCTCCCAAGACAATGATCAATGTCACTGTTCCCCACCTGTCTTATAAGTCACTGATGCCCACCTGTCTCATAATTCACTGATCCATGCTGCTGATCCCCACCTCTCTCATAAGTTACTGATCCCCACCTGTCTCATAAGTCACTGATCCCCACCTGTCTCATGAGACAATGATCAATGTCACTGACCCCACCTGTCTCATAAGTAATTGATCCCCATCTGTCTCATAAGTCACTGATCCCCACCTGTCTCATAAGTCACTTATCCCCACCTGTCTCACAAGACAATGATCAATGTCACTGTTCCCCACCTGTCTGATAAGTCACTGATGCCCACCTGTCTCATAATTCACTGATCCATGCTGCTGATCCCCACCTCTCTCATAAGTTACTGATCCCCATCTGTCTCAAGAGTCACTGATCCCCACTTGTCTCATAAGTCACTGATCCCCACCTGTCTCATAAATCACTGACCCCCACCTGTCTCACGAGACAATGATCAATGCCACTGATCCCCACCTGTCTCATAAGTCACTGATCCCCACCTGTCTCACGAGACAATGATTAATGTCACTGATCCCCACCTGTCTCATAAGTCACTGATGCCCACCTGTCTTATAATTCACTGATCCATGCTGCTGATCCCCACCTCTCTCATAAGTTACTGATCCCAATCTGTCTCAAGAGTCACTGATCCCCACTTGTCTCATAAGTCATTGATCCCCACCTGTCTCATATATCACTGACCCCCACCTGTCTCACGAGACAATGATCAATGCCACTGATCCCCACCTGTCTCATAAGTCACTGATCCCCACCTGTCTCACGAGACAATGATCAATGTCACTGATCCCCACCTGTCTCATAAGTCACTAATCCCCACCTATCTCATAAGTCACCGATCCCCACCTGTCTCACAAGTCACTAATCCATGTCACTGATCCCCACCTGTCTCACAAGTCACTGATCCATGTCACTAATCCCTACCTGTCTCACAAGTCACTGATCCATGTCACTAATCTCCACCTATCTCATAAGTCAATGATGCCCACCTGTCTCATAAGTCACTGATCCCCACCTGTCTCACAAGTCACTGATCCATGTCACTGATCCCCACCTGTATCCTAAGTCACTGATGCCCACCTGTCTCATAAGTCACTGATCCCAACCTGTCTCACGAGACAATGATCAATGTCACTGATCCCCACCTGTCTCATAAGTCACTGATCCCCATCTGTCTCATAAGTCACTGATCCTCTCCTGTCTCATAAGTCACTGATCCCCACCTGTCTCACGAGACAATGATCAATGTCACTGACACCACCTGTCTCATAAGTAACTGATCCCCATCTATCTCATAAGTCACTGATCCCCACATGTCTCATAAGTCACTGATCTCCATCTGTCTCATAAGTCACTGATCCCCACCTGTCTCACAAGACAATGATCAATGTTGCTGATCCCACCTGTCTCATAAGTCACTGATCCCCATCTGTCTCATAAGTCACTGATCCCCACCTGTCTCACAAGTCACTGATCCCCAGCCGCCTCATAAGTCACTGATCCCCACCTGTCTCATAAATCACTGATCCCCATCTGTCTCACAAGTCACTGATCCCACCTGTCTCATAAGTCACTGATCCCCACCTGTCTCATGAGACAGTGATCAATGTCACTGATTCCCACCTGTCTCATAAGTCACTGATCCCCACCTATCTCACAAGTCACTGATCCCCACCTGTCTCACAAGTCACTGATCCATGTCACTGATCCCCACCTGTCTCAAAAGTCACTAATCCATGTCACTGATCCCCACCTGTCTCACAAGTGACTGATGCATGTCACTGATCCTCAATTGTTTCACAAGTCACTGATCTGTATTACATTGCAAACATCTCACACAAGTCATTTGTTTGTGTCTTTCGGCTTTCCAGTTAGGGGTCACCACAGCGGAACTCCGGTCCACTAATGATTGGTAGTTGATTTTTACGTGCCGAGTTACCAGCCCTGACACACAGCCTTCAAGAAAGGTACGCCCATTCACGCATGTCTCCACGCAGAAGACGCTCTAGCTGTAACACAAGTCATTAATCTATGCTAATTACAAACACCCATCTCACAAGTCACTGATCCGTAATACTGATCCTCTTATTGAGACACTGGCTTTTAATGTGTAACTTATACATTTTTATTGATTGAATATTAGATTTTCCTTTTTTTTCCCTCTTTCTACATTGTTCCTTGTTCAGGCCAATTGTACATAGTGTATATAAAAGGTTATAATGTGTTTACACTGATGACTGTAATGCTAAATATGATTATATATGGAAAATAATAAAAAAAAATTTTGAAAAAAAAGTCACTGATTCATCATAATGACCATTTACCTTTGAAGTCACTAATTTGTTACTGATACCTACCTGTGTCACAAATCACTGATCCATATTGCTGATCCTCTATCTCAAAAGTCACTGATTCATCGTACTGACCATTTTCTCAGAAGTCACTAATCTATGTTATTGATCCCCACCTGTCTCACAAGTTACTGATCCATATTGCTGATCCATATTTGTCTTATAAGTTAACTGATTCATACTACCAAAGCACACTTACCTCACAAGTCACTAATCTGTTCTATGAAACTGCATCTGTCTTGCAAGTCACTGATCTATGCTATTCTTCCTCATCTGTCTCAGAAGTCACTGATCCATCCTAATGATCCACACTTTTCTCATTAATCACAAATTACCCACACCTGTCTCACAAGCCATTTATCCATACTACTGATCAACACCTTTCACACCTAAGCTATACTTTCCCTTTCCTGTCCTCTAAGATCTGTTTTTGTGGCCTTCTAATCTGATCCATTGCTCTTCTGAAACCCTCTTTACCTACTATTTTCTTTTATGCATCCTACTTAGACAGTAGTCATCTTACTGACCTCCCAGAGTGGCTTTGTTTCTCTGTTTCTAGCTAATAACGCCTCTCATTCCATTCTGCGTTTCATCACTAATGTGTTGTGCTTGTTTTTTGCTTCATACAATACATTGTGAATTGGTAGCTCACATTACCTGGTGCATCCTCTTGTATCACAAAAAAAGGAATTTTAAAAAAGTAACAGCAGTTAAAGGCACTGTGTCTTTACTTGGTTATTACTTTGTTTATCTGTTGCATTTGGTAACTGCGTTAGGGCACTGATTAGTATTGGCCAGCTTCAGCCTCAGCCTGGAAGTGTAGAGATATCAAACAATAAAGCTGCACAACAATGAATGGAAAGCATGACACAACAATGGTAAATATGCAGAAGCTACAACAAATCTGTATGCATTAATTGCGTATCTTAATTTATACTTAACAATATTTATAATGTTATATACATATTTAAAAATAAGTAATATCAATTAGAAGTATTTTAAGGCAGAGATAAGGCAGCCTGCTGTCCAGTGAATTCCCACAGTGCTTCTGTCTCATCTCTCCTTGAATTCTTTTGTATAAAACATTTCTGCTAGTTTGTTAAGTTAACTCATGTTGATGAAAATGACTTCTCTGATGAATAGATGAATGAGTTTTATATGTTCACTGGTGCTACTTCAATGAAACTCATCAGCCTTCTGCCTCTTAATTTTGAGCCATATGAGAAGTAAATAATTGTCCTAGATGGGATACCTGTAGTCATTCTTTGTTATAAATAGCAAGAGTTCCTCATGACTGTTGTTGTGTAGAGGTCAAATGTTACTGTGTTTTCTACAAAGAAGCTGAGATTTCTGATGACCACATCAGTCTAGAGTAGAATTCTGACTATATTGTAAGCTGCTCCTAAGATTTATTTACCAGAGGTGACAATGACACTTCTTTGCATTCACTTCAAGCCTATTTCTAATATGTTATTGATCTGTGAGGTTTAGCCCTTGCTGTGCTAACATGTTATCAGATGCTGAGTGAATGACAACACCCAGCTTGCAGTCATCTATAAATTTAGTTAGACATGTACTATATCTTGGTTAGTGGTATGGGGATCCAGAAAGTATATGTCAAACTTAAAGGGTCCCAGTACTGGGCCCTGAGGAATGATACTAGTAACCTTTTTGCTTTCAGAGGTAGCAACTGCTAATTTAACTACACAGATTCTTTCTATCAGCCAGTTTGCTAATCATCTTGCAACTTAAATGTCTACATTTACACCTTTAAATCTGTTTATAATTCCAGCTGGGAAATAGTGTCAAAGTTTTTCTCCACATCCATTTGACAAAACTATAGTGTTAAGAGTCTACAGCAATAATCTGCTTTATATCAGAGATATTATGAAATTAGATATAAAATGTTCCATGTCCTGGCAAATTAGGCTTGTTAGGCTTGTTAAGCTGATTGGACTATACTTTCAGGGATCTGAGGTGGGTCCACTTTACTAAGGAGGATAACAATTGCCATTTTCCATACTCCAGAAAAATGCCCTGTGGCTATGCTTAAATTAAGCAGTTTATAGAAGAGATTCAGAACTGACGTGACAGTTGGATTCATCTGGGGTTTTGGACACTGAGGACTCAGGCAGATGGGTGGGAGTAGGGGTGATGAGGATTAGGCGGACATCTGTTGGCCTCACATTTCTTGGGTATGAACACAAGTACTACACTGGAGGTCTCACATAGCTGCTAGTGGCATCTAATCAATCCTGTCCTTAATATGAAGCCATAAATCAGACAGAAAGTGGCACAGGGATATTTGCATATTCATCAGTGTGATGTACAGAACATATGCAGACTTGCTTAATTAATATAGCATCTGTCTGCACTTGTATCTGCTGCATGCCGGCTAACATACTGACAGATTGCCTCTGCCTCTCCCTTCCTGCCATTGTCACATGCAACCTGGATGCTCCTGTATGTTTATTCCTTCTGGAAGCAAAAGACATATATGTAGATGTAGATGTGCACTAAGGGAGGAATGAAGGGAAATATGTTAGACAGGATCATAAAAGTTAAATATTAAAAGTCTGGAAAATAATTATAGACTGTCATTTTATGTATACATAAAAGTGTGACATATCATACAGCAATCATTCTTACTTTTATTAGACTGCTTAGACATTCAGACATGCATCATTTGATGCAATTGTTTTATTTATTATCTTTCTGATAATACTTTGTCTATGGTCACACTATGCTGCATTTACTACTTTCAGTTTTCCTTGCAGAAATTTGAATTAAACACAAACTTTTGATTCAATTAAATTTATAAAAATCTTAGTAATTTAAATGTTTTAACATTGTTCTATAGAACTGAAACAATGACAGGCTGTGTTAGATAATTTATATATGTGGGCTTTTTGAGTTTATTTGCAGTACACTTGTGTTGCACCTTTTTTATGGCACTTCCAAGATTAGTGGATGAAGTTCAACCTGCAAATGATCGAAATCCCTGCATGGCATCCCCCGCCAAAAAAAAAAAAACAGATAAAAAGCACTCTTTTAAAATTTCTTCCCAAGGGACAAGCAACCCCTGAAATTATATATACCAACTCTATGGTTACACAAACTTATAGAAGTGCTAGCACAACCTGCTGACAATGATTTCCTACGGAAGAGTTCCGATCCTCAGTGGGTTGAACTTTGGGCAAATGACACTCGAGAATTCCATCTTCATCCACCAGTAGGTTAACCTTTTATTGTAAGGCCAACACAAACTTCAAGGACATTTACATAGCTTGTTAAGAACACATAGAGCTATATATATATATATATATATATATATATATATATATATATATATATATATATATATATATATATATATATATATATATATATATATATATATATATATATATTGTAATTTTTAGTCTGGAATTATGGAAGAAATGTAGCAGATTTCAGACAGGAAAAAAATATGTGACCAAAGAAACCATAAATTAGTCTCACATAATTTAGCCATGAATTCCCTGTGTAACATTCAGTTATTTATTTATTTAGTTAGTTAGTTTCTTCTTGTCCTTTCTTTTAATCATTTAAAGCAATAAGTCTCCGAATTGCTTCAGTTTAATCATTTTCACTTGATTCCTCTAGAGGGCGGTCTCAGACAAGTTTGACCTTAAAATGAGTACCTCTGCTTTTGATACTAATTTTATTTATTTATTTATTTATTTATTTATTTATTTGACATTTGTTTACCAGGAAAGTCTGACTGGGTATGAGCCCATTTTCAGCAGAGGCCAGGGGAGAAAAGCTCCACAGTACACATTAAACAGAATAAAAAAAAAAAAATCAAACAACGGTTACAAATATTAAGACAATAACAAAGTAGTACAATTTGTGAATATAATAAAAGAAAATAAGCAAAATATAAGACAAGCAATAAAGCTGGCCATACATTACATACAAGATAGAAGAGAGTTCCTAATATACATGCTACGTAATGATTAATGAAAAATATATAACAGAATAAGTAATAGAAGAATTATTGCTTCACAAAAGGGTGCCAGAAGGACTCAGTTGGATGAGCAGTCATCTTCACAAATTCAAAGCATAATGTAAACATTACGATCTGCACTGGATAGCATCAGCAAAGCCTGTATTCACATTTTTGTAAAATGTCTTTTTATTTAATTTTTCAGTGTGTAACAAAAAATATACAACTAGTCAACCAGGTAGCACAATATATATAAGTAAAACTTACACTATTTAACTGAGAAAGAGCCAAATTAAGAATTTCAGTGCATTTATATAGAAAGTAATAAGTTCCTCAAGTACAATAATACAGTACTTGAACAGAATATAAACATCCAGGCCAAATATGACAACTTGAGCTGGGTGAAAAAAATACAAAACTGCAGTAAATGTAGTTAAACTCATTGCAGTAGGAAGGTAAAACTTAGAAAATCCTTGCAAAGAAAATACCTGTATGAATAAAATTGTGTAGTGTAAGGCCACCAGAATGGTCCAATAAAGAACATGCTCATAGCAACTACAGCTTTACTGAACCTATACCAGGGCAGAACATTAACCTCTATCTTCTCTGTCCAAAAGTGGTTTAAAACATTATAAAAACATTCATAATAAAATGCAAAATTATGGCACAGTGGTGCAGCAGGAAGCACAGTTGCCCCACAATAACTGGTTCTCTAGTTTGAGTCCCTGATGTGGTGCCTTTGGCTTGAAGTCTACATATCCTCCCTATGTTTGCATGGAGTTTCTGTAGGTGCTCCAGTTTTCTCCCACATTCCAAAGACATGCAGTAGATGGATTGGATACTCAAAATTGGCCATAGGTGTGAGTCTCCATGCACATTTGTGCTAAGGATTAACAACCGTGGCAGGTTTAGCCACACAGCAGTGTAAACATTGACCACAGATGGTGGTCACTGTTGATATGACACCCAGACCTTAAGTGTAAAAAGTAATGGGGAAAATTGGGGTGATGGATGGCTGGAATAGAATATAAAATTGTGATTAATAACAATCACCCAAGTTAACTATGAACACCATTCTAAACCTATATACACTTACTGGTTCTTCATAGAATTCTTCAAATCCTCAAGCTAAAACAAGGCACCTGCTTGCATTCTTTAAATAAACATCAAAACATGCAATTCACTTAAAACTGAAAAAATATAAGGACACAGACACTAATATCAGATACTTAAGAGAAGGCTAATATTACAGGCAGCCCATACATAGGCATTGACATGTTACATATTCTCCTTTAAATAGATCATACTGCAGGGAATAAAATGGAATATTAAAATGTGTGGAAAAATATAAACATGCTGGCCTAACACATAAATATACAATAGGCTATGGGCATGTAATATAACAGGTCTAGACAAATGCTAACATACAGCAAAACAATTAGAAACTATTCTATTAGTATATAGAATAAGAACTAAAATAAGGTAACCAGTTATCTGTCTGAACCAGGCAACTTTAAGCCACAGTATGACTGCAAAACAAAACAAAAACAAAAAAGGTAGAGATGGGGAAGCCTGGAATATTTGAAAAAGAGCTGAGGCAGAGTTGAGCCAAGGGTCTGTTGTGGCTTTACTTTAAGGTGTTTCACTGCAGGACTACTCTGAATTTCATCCCAGTTTGGCATGTTAACTATGGCATGTTGAGAATGAAAATATTTTCTAGTAAGAAAGAAAAGTTTTATTTCTGATGTAATGACACCTCAAAGTACTATTCTAGGCCTTTACTGTACTCTGCTCACAGAGTGGAAGCTCATCACTGCCTCCAGAATGAGAGCCAAGTATAAAGTAAAATCAAAATGTCAGATTGTGTCAATAAAGGCATACAAACTAAACCCAATGTCTTTGGAAAAAAGTTGCATACCCAAACTTCTCCAAGATTTCATTATGTAACTTTTAGGTAATGATGGTGATTTTCCCACAAGCTACTGCAGATCAGAGCCCTTATAAGATATAGAGATACAAAACACACTTGGGAATGCCATTCTATCTCCAAGAACTTCACCTCAGCTCCATTCTGGTTTACATGAAGCAGACTGTCTTTGTTAACTACACAAAATATATGCTTCATTTTATAAGCAGTGGCCGAAATATTGCTTTGGCTGATGGATTTTTTTTTTTGCATCTGGTCTTAAAAGTACCCCCCAGTCTTGCAGAATCTGATAAAGCCAGGCAATATAGGTTTATTACCAAATCCTGTAAAAAATTCTGAATGCTGTTTTGCCTAACTGCATGTTGAAGGCTATGTCAGTTTCTCTAAGGTAGCTTTCAATTAAAAAAAAGAAGCTCAGGGATTTTCATAACATACCTGTGTACAAACACACTTCTAATAGAACATGTAGCTTGCAATTAAAAAACACTTAGGGATTTTAGTAACATACTTGTGTACAAACACACCCTTAGTAGAATGGATATTTGATAAGACATAATGACTTATATTTGATATAACCATAATCATACATTGAATAATCATATATTAACGATAGAATACACTTTCCTCATATAAACCATTTATAAATAAAAAATCTATATAAACTCTTCCTTCAAATAAATGACAGTTCCTGTCTTAAAAATAAAAAACACAGTACTTCATAAAACTCTTCTTGACTTAAAATTTGTTTAAAACATTACACACAAAAAATAATTATTTTTAATGATGTGCATAGACATGGAACAAAAAAAAAGCATTTTTGAAAAACAATATTTTTTAGACATGGCTTGATTATGGAAAAGGACAGGGCATCACAATAAGATTTCCTTTGTTGTCACAAAGAGGTGTACACAAGTTTGTAGTATTTAGTACAAGTTTACCCACATGGAAGAGCCCAGGGATTATTTTAGTATGATTATCCTATGCTGATTACTTGTGAGAATCATTTAACTGGATTCCAGATCATTATTGTTAGATAAACAAAAAAGACCACCTTAAGTACTGTGGGCTTTCAACTTTAAAGAAAAGAATCAGAGGGACACAAAAAACAACACTGTAAAAGAAGAAACATACCAGACTCAGGGACACATTATCTTGCACTTATTATGCAGCATAACCCAGCATGCCCAGTTGCCCCAGTTTCCCATCTGATAATGATAATCCAATGTCTGCCATCATTTAATAGTAAATAAATCATACAAACCAAAAAATAAAAAAAATAAAATAAATTCTATAATTATATTATCTAATATTATCCTATATATATATTTATCTATTTGTATATATATATATCTATATACATATATATATATATTATTATATATAGAGATATTTGAGTATATATAGATATCAGGACCAAAATCCTGTTCAAAACTTGAGAACCTCCTTTCTCAAGAAAAAGAAATTCAAATATAATCTGCCTGTAGGCTCTCTTGATAGATCCCTGCCCTCAACCTGAAGCTGGCTTCCCCCCTCCCTGCTATAGCTCTTCAAAATAGTGCAAAATAAAAAATAACAAATAAAATTTAAACACAACAAACCAGACCAGCATTCAACCAACCTACCCAACCTGCTGGCAGGTTACTCTCTGTGCCAGCACCAAAATTCAGAGTACAGAAAGAAGAAAGAATTCTGAACATTCACAGATTCTGCCCTTCAACACCTTGCCTTTATGCCCCTTTGCCCCCACCATTCTACTCTCTCTATTGAGCTATAGAAATATATAATAAAGTAAAAAAATAAAATAAAAATTTAAATGTTATTAAGTGAGTGTTTGTTTTGAAAAAATCATAAATTTTATAACTGACATAAAAAGGAAATACACACAAAAACATTTATGTTTTTTACATAGTAAGGGGCTGGGCTATTTCCTGGGCCATTTTAAAGCCAATTAGCCTTTTTTAACTTCAAAGGCCAGAATTAAAACCTGTAGACTGTGAAAAAGGAGGTAACACCTTAAATAAACAACCAACCCCCACCCCCTGTCAGGTACAGATGCAAGCATAGATGCACCTACAAAAACAAAAAAAAACACCAAAAAAAATGTCCGACTAAAGGAGCAGTCCCTGAAAGCAGCAGACTCCACTCTTGCCACAAGCTGAACAATGGGTAGCCACACAGATCTCCACTTATATCTCCTCTTCCTATATTCATGTAATGGTAAAACAAAAAACAAATATCTAAAAATCAAAAGTTAAATGTCTAAATTAAAGAGAAAAGTAAGTCACATTTTCTTTCACTCCTTTGCATTCTTAAATTTTCTTGTTGGCAAACAATCTTGCAACTCTCACCATTTCCAGCATAAAAAGCCATTAACAAAAATGAAAACTTAAATAAAAACTAGTTAAAAATTATACTTAAGTGAAGAAGTTATACCTAGAGATGTGAAGATTACTAGTGTGGATGGCACTGCAAAAAGGGTGTAATCAGCACCGCAAAGCTGTGCATCAATGTCACATCAGCCCCAATCATCAAGCTGTGCCAAGTATATAATTTGGAGTAAATAGCTTTCACAATCATAGCTGTATAAGATGCTTAAATGATCACAAAGATTGCCTGCTGTGCTACAAACAGCTACTATACATAAGCATAGTAACTCTGCTTAGATGTGTAATATTTCTTTTAAGTCATTCAGCTAGAAGGGTAGGCACCAGGCTGAGGAAGCTTCTGGCCACTAATGACCCATTCCCATCTATCTAATGAAAAACTGTGGATGCTAATGTGGTTTGAAATGTTTTGTGTATCTACGATAGATTCTCTTTATAAGTCTGGCTTTCAGCATAGTCCTGGGTCTGTAAATTCCTTTTTTTTAACAAGACATTTTAAGAAAACAAAAAAGTGAAGACAGTGAATAGTGAAGAAGTGTGTTGTGTGCCAGCAGCATCATCATAATCATAACAAGTTTATGTTTAGCAGTGTGATCACCTGTGCCATTATCTCACTGACCCCAAAAGTTTGGTTCAAGGACTCTCTCACCTATCCATGTGTCCAACTGAGCCTTGAACTTGTCTATACTATTCAACTCCCTGATATCTTTAGCAACAACATTCCCAATCCTTAAGATGGTCTAAGTAATAAACTTGGTTCTTAATACTGATTTATTCATTTAAATTCAACTCAGAATATTTATGAGCAATAGAACATCTTAATTTAAGATTAAACAATGTTTTCTTAATTCCATCCTTACATGCATATATTAATTTCCCCCTGTAGTGCCAATACTTAACTGAATAAAGTTCATAGGTTCATAGGTTCATAGATTAGTACTAGGCTAACTGCCATTGCAAGCCATTTTAAGTCTAGCCAGTTATCCCTTGTGAGACTCAAACCCTATACCATCTGTTTGTAAGGCAAACACCTTTACCATTAGGCCACCCTCCCTATTTGAAGATTTGAAGGCTCTTACATCTTTCCATATGATTCAAAGTTTTCATTATAAAACTACTTCTGGCAAACCTCATTTGCACTTGTTCTAATGTATTTAAGTTTGTCGTTTTATATATACAAAATTAATTATAATATTCAAACAGCAGTCTAATATACATTTTGTATAATTCAATAATTTCCTTTTGGATTGCATAGTGAAATATTTTCAAACAAACATATTAATTGCCACATAGCTTTACTTCCATTGATACAAAAATGTTTGTCAAGCAATAATTTATTTGGTATAGTAATACTGAAATCAAGTATTACAGCAGCTGCCCACAATGATACAAAGTTTAACAAAGTTACTATTCATATTTAAGGCAGATGCTTTCTGTAATGGCTAAATGAACATTCTCTGTGCTTCCACCTGATTTGGTTTATATGCTTCACACTCCAGTTTCCATTTACTACCTCTCTTGGTATTACTAAGACAGGGACAAAAACTCCACAGTGGCCGAAAAGAGAAGCACAGATTGTACCACCTGTAGCAGACAGAGCTTGCTTCATTTATAGCTATCTGACTGCACTCTGTAAGCAAGCTACATGTATGCCTATACTGACTCATATTTTCATTGCATCTTAAACAGACTCTCATTGTCATAGCAGCTACCCAGTATCCATTAGGTGATGTAGCTTCAGAAAGATAAGGCTGAGAGATGTTGAAGGATTTGGTTTCCACCAAGACTCCTTTAAGCAAGTAGGTATGGCCACAAATGAAAATTGCTGCTATATGTCTCACCCATGTTAATGTATCAACATGAAGAAAGCTGATATAAAATATGTAAGTTACCTTTTAATCTGAGGATATAACCACATATAGGTCAGAAGCCAAAGTAGCTATGCAGGTACTAAAATAAACAAAAGAATTTTGGGGAGGCAAACTTGCTGTAATAGTACAGAAAGAACAAGGACTCTAAAATAAATCTAATGGTAATTAATCAGAGCTGAAGAAAGAAAGAATGAATACTCGTCTGTACGTCTTACTTTTTTCTTCATATTACTTGATTATAGTTACAGCCCACTTACTTACATTTACAAATAATGTTATTATCAAAGGATTGATATTGAAATACCTGAATTCCAGATGTGTGCTAGTCCAGCTTGAACCTCCCCAACCACTGGAGCCCAGATACTGAGATTTATATAAGAGGCTGAAAATCTCTTAGTAAAGACTACAAGAAAAACTTAGCCAAGCTAGAGTTTTCACTGTGCAATACCTTAAACTTCCTGAAAGTGAGGCCCAAGGGATATATGCAAATGACCCCTTAAGGACATTAAATGTTTCAGCTATATGGCTTCTGAAGGTCCATGACTTTTTATTTAATTTTTTTCTTTTTAAGTATTTATGGACAGATTCAGGCGAAAAAAAAACAAACTGGACATGCACATTTTGGCTTTCTTATGACCTCATCAGCACAGAATAAGTTGACTATTTGGCTATAGTCTAGAAACACAGGGTCTTTAAACCCAGCTGATGTCCATAACCATTAAGGTGTCTGCAAAATATCCCAACTAACAAACAGAATCAAAAAGTAAAAAGGTCACACAGACAAACCAATTAGTAAAAACAAGAAAAATGTAGCCAAGCTAGAAAATAAAGGCCCGTGGTGTATATGCAAATGACCTCTTAAGGACATCAAGTGCTTCAGCTGTATGGCTTCTGAATGTCCATGACTTTTTTCCTTTTTCCTTTTTCCATTTTAAGTCTTTGGTTAGGTTTTTGGTTCAGGTTGAAAATCTTACTATTAGTAAAGTGGGATACAAAGCTACTTTATCCTTTCTTCAGTAATGCACCATCTCTGAGTTTACAAAACCTCAGATTAAAAAAAAATCCCCAGGATTCATGAAGCTCGGCACAAGGCTGGTGTTAGGCTTGCACCAACCGTGCGGCATGCAGATGGCACAGTAGCACCATATGCATATTAATGAAGGCGCACTGCCGCCACATCCTTGTGCATAGGAAACGTGCGCAAGTGCATGGGGCGTGTCGAAACGCTGCACAGAGGCGTGGATATGTCAGCTGTTTACATGCAACCTAAAATGCTGAATATTACAGCCTGCCTGCAATAGTAATCACACCTGTCAGTGTCCGTGGATACTGAAACGTATGCAAAGTATGCAAGACAGTTCTTGCGAACACAAAAATAAGAAGCAAACACAAATGCACGTAGCCGAATATTGAGTGCCCATCCCACGAACAAATGACATTTAAAACCCTGTGCCCATATTCTAATGCAGTGTTGATAGTTATACCAAGTGGAAGTGAAACGCATCGTGTTAGCGCGCCGCCAATAGCTAAGTCTAGCCCAATGGTCAGGGTTACCACCTGTCTCACATTGTGAGGGACAGTATCCATCTGGGCAGTTGTGTCCATACCAAAACCATTATAAATGTAAAATATCCTGCAACCGTATGACATAATTATGTCCCACATCTTATGTAATAGTCACATACAATAGTTATTTCCATATGTAACATACCTACACGTTACAAGAAATAGAATAAGCAAGTAAACAAAACAGAAGAAGCATCTAAACTGCTACAACAATAAGCTTACATTTAGGCATAAAACAAAAGTACTATCCATTGTACTGACTGTGGATATGTGTTGGCCTGTAAAATCTGGTGTGTGTCCGGAATACATCCCATCCTGGCCATATGAAAAGATGGCAACCCTACCAATGGTCAGAGCATTCGGCCAAAATCTGCCCATTTGCGGTCCAAGCCGTCCTTGTCAGAATGTGTCAAAGATGAACGGGTATTACCCAGGTCTACCTACCATGTTATGGAAGATGAGTATTTGCGTGTACCGATGTGCATGATGTACAGCATGTGGAAGGTGAAGAATGCCAGGGTAGTCCTCACAACCATACAGGTACCAGAGATAAGTAGTGTATACAATGTGTTCCCACGACCGTGCCATGGGCCATCAACCAAAGAAGGGATGGATGGAGTGTGTGGAATATGGGTGTGGGGGGACGGGTAATGTAATAATCCACAAAGGCGAGACTGTGTTGGATGCACAATAGGTGAACTGGAGGTGTATGAGGGAGCAGTGGGTGAATCAGAAAGAAACACAAAGAACAAACATATACATCCGCAATACAACCTGACAAGCCATACTGTAGAACACAATCACACAAACATATAAATATTAAAATGTGCAAGACACATGTACAGAAACGTCACCGGCACATACCCACATAATGGTCTGGATGGAACTGAGCCATCCAACTACAACACACCTGGATGCATAATTGAATACCCATCATCCCCTCTACAGCACACAACTCCCCCCCATTCCTGAATGTCCACCAAATCCAGCCATACTCGGGCTGCTAGCCTGGCGCAGCCATATCTGCACATAGTGACTACTACTCATATCTAGTAGGCAGTATCACCCTAGGCAGTGTCAGGATTGCAAACTATGTATCCCTTGCATGTAAAACCCTATCACATTTTCGTAAATCCCAAAAAAAATCGAAGGTTATTGGCTTGTTCAATTTTTGGATATCCCTCATGGGATAAGTATCCTGTGTAAACATCAGACTTGGTATCACAACACAATGTCCAGTCCTGTAGACATTTGGACACAAGTTGTATGTGCAGTAGTGGTTCACGAGACTGCTCAGCCCCCACACGGTCATGCAGAACCTACTACCTGGGATCAAGCACCTGACTGTGATGAACGGCTCCCCACATGAATTGTTGAGAAAATATACTTTACACAGTCGTATAGTGGCAGTTGGATATAGGGTGATTAAGGCTCTGACGTAAGCAGGGTACCTCCTGTTCCACTTTGTGAGGGACAGTCCCTGTTTGGGTAGGTGTGTCCTGACCAAGAATGATACAATGGCAAATGTCCTGTGATTGTAGGAAATAACTATGTACCATATTTCATGTAACAGTTTCCTAAAACAATTATTTCTGTATGTAAAATACGTAAATCTTACAAGAAACAGAATAAGCAACTAAACTGCTACAAGAATAAGCTCTCATCTAGGAAAATAAGTAAAGTTTTAAACCCTATACTGACCGTGGGTATGTGTTGGCCTGAAAAATCTGGTGTGTCCCAAATATATCCCATCCTGGACATATGAAAATGTGGCAACCCTACCAATGGTCAGAGCATTCGCACAATAATTGGCCAGCCTCTTAATCCCGCCTAAAACCAGTGACCTTCGGAGGAAAGGTGTTGAATGACACCTGAATGAATAATGACAATAATTACGAGTAATAGACACTTTTAACTTCCAAAAATAAGTATTAATACATATACTCTCAATCTGTCAACACGTTTCAATTTAATAGTACTAATATTGTAAAAGTGTCCGTGATTGTCCCTGATTTGTCCTTGCCTTGTCCCTGTCACTGTTGAAATTAGTCCCTGAGTGGTTGAGAGGTCCGTACACATATGTACACCAACCAACTGTCACATTTGGTGCCAGTACTGTTGAATACGTGTAGTGAAGTCACATATCCTAACTGCCATCCATGCAGAATATACCACAGATGGTGTAGTGTTTAAACCAGTGACTAATGTGTGTCTGTTTCTGAGTCCAAGCCATGTTAGGGCCGCTAATTTTATGTGATGGCCCGAATAATATCCTTCGGATATAGGGTGGTAAAAGCAGTGGGGATGCGCAGCGGAAATTCAACTGTATGGGAAATGTAAATAGTTATATAGGTGTATGTGTATGTACAGAAAGATATATATATATATGAATGAATGAACATGGTCACAATAAAGCATTCATAACGAATGTGAAGGGAAACACCAGTGGAACACCCCCCCCCCACCCCGTATTATGTAGTGCCGACATAATCATCTGGTCAGAGGTGTCCAAACCCCTGCGTCTTTAAACACAGGTAGAATATTAACATTGGGACTAACTCTGTCCACGTGATAATTCTGACTTTTAAACGGGTACAGGGCAGTTCCGGTCTCCAGTCGGACAAGCCTAAACCCGGATGACCACATGAACACCCTGGCAATCAAACACACGTATGTGCCAGGACTATAAGCTTTGGAGTTCTGAATATCCTTGGAGTGAGTAAACATGCAGCATGGGTCCAGAGCAGTAGGGAATAGGGAATGTCGCATGTGTAGTACTACAGTTTTCCCAGCAGGAGAATGGATGCCTGCTGTGTAAGTGAAGTGTTGAGGTGTATGTTAGGGTAGCTATGAACCATATAAATGAAGCAGAACACCAATAGTGCAGTAGTTAAAGCATCCGCCTAACATAAAGGTATTCCCAGTTCAAGTACGACTATAGCACATATCATTTTCTTGTAAAATGAATGTCTCTGTGCTGTAAAGCCAACATTTAAACATGTAAAGGTGAATGTGTGTTTCGCATGGGGCCATTAACCGGATTCCTTCAATCAAAGTGATACTGTCATAATGAATAAGGCACACGTAAGCACAAAGAAGTGGAAGTAAACATATGTAACTCACAGTAAACATATGTGAGTGCGCCTGCGCGGGTGTAAGCAGCTCCCAGCATAGCAAATGTATGTTTTTTATGTACAGATGTATCTTATGTACACACACATATATATATATATATACGCACACACACACACACACACACACACATATATATATATATATATATATATGTGTGTGTGTGTGTGTGTGTGTGTGTGTGTGTGTGTGTGTGTGTGTGTGTGTGTGTGTGTGTGTGTATAGATATATATCCACAGACATGAAATATATATATATATATATATATATATATATATATATATATATATATATATATATATATATGTATTGTAAGAATGAACGCCGTAAGAATAAAGCATACACAAGGTTGTGAAGGGAATCTAGAGCAGCTAAGGTATTATATAGTGCTTGCAGTGTATGTCAGATAAAGAGTGAGCAGAGCACCGCTAGTCACACCAGAGGCAGGGTTCTACCAGTGGGCATAATATCATTGAACTGCTACGTCAACATTGCACACAGATGGAATGTAGTTCATGTTGTGACCACCTAGACTTGTAACCCGCAAATGTTCATAATCCATAACACCAGAAAAGGCACGTATGTGCAAATATAAATGTCGGGAGACCCTGTGAATACACGAGGTGGTACAAAATGTGTGTAGGGCCCCAAACGCTCTGGAGAGGGCAATGTGTAAAGGTGTGTCATGGCTGTGATATCAGGTGGATAATGACTGTTACGCGTGGAAACTCAACACTGGTGGGGTGGAGAAACTATGGCTATGCGATTATGGATCCAGGAGTGCCAGGGCTGGTTGCGTTGATTCCAATGGACCAGCCCATGCAGGTCAGCTAATACGTAATAGGTATATATGCATACACACATGCAGACAACGATATGTTGAAGTACATTCTCTGTAACACATGCACTCCATTTATTGACATAAATAATATGAACGTGCACAGACAAACAAATACAGTAGCTGGAATAATATGCTGTGCAGATG